>NC_062283.1:124854263-125156309 GCF_902655055.1 Lutra lutra | reverse complement strand
GCAGGGAAACTGAAGAGACTCCATGAAAGAAAAAGCTGTTTTTTTTTTCTTCTTTTGCTTCTTATCCAGTTTCTATTCTTGCTAGAACCTGCATCCCCACCCAACTCTACACACACCTTGTAATACAAATAGCATATGTCCTCCTTGTAAGGGACAAAGAAAGAATGATATCTTTGGAGTGTTCCAGCACTATAAATAATATCTAAGGCACGACTGGGCAGGGTCCTCATAAAAATTCTCCAAAACCACTGACTCCAACCACCTGACACCAAGACCGCTAGCTGCAGGGAATGAGTGACTTATGAAGGACACCCAGACCCTGTTCTTATTCTGAACAGTTCCAGGATGCCTAAGAGGACACGTGCACCAGACCACAATTACCAGTAAAAACCCAGATTCCAAGCAAAGAAACTTATGTTCTTTCCAAGTCTTTTTTTCCAAGTCTCCTGGACACTCCATCCATCTCTCTCTCTCTCTCTCCCTCTCTCTAGATAAATATATCTTCAATAAACTCTGCTTTCACTTCCTGCTGGTTCGCATTTTATTTCCATCCTGCATGAAGCCAAGAACCCTCTTGGCTGGTTCTGTAGGACCCCTGCTGCGTCTTCAACTGGCCTGCCTGCATTAATTATACTATGTCTCAAGCTATTTATTTCCAAACTTCATTTCACACTCTAAAATTACAGAGTGATATTCACCTTGTTAAATAATTAGTCATACTTTTTAGCAAAAGCAAAAACTAAGAAAACAGTAAAGCCTTTATGATTTTGTTTTTAAGAATTAATGATTTGTATAACTATTTTGCTGGACAAATCAGAATATTTCTATCTATGATTTTTGTGGATTCTTTTTAAAAAAAATTATTATTTATTTATAAGATATATATATAGAGAGAACACAAGTGGGGGGAGGGCCAGAGGGAGAAGCAGATAGACAAGCAAACTCCTCACTGAGCACAGAATTTGATGCGGGGCTCATTCCCAGGACCGCAAGATCATGAACAGAGAAGTCAGAGGCCCAGCCCACTGAGCCACCCTGGCGCCCCTGATTTTTGTGGATTCTTTTCCACTATCACCACTACCATTTTTTCTCCCTATATGTGTAAGTCATTTGTTATTTTCCCTAAGAAAATTAACTATCATCAAGTGTCATCAAATATATTTTACCATTATTAATTCTGCTGAGCTTTAAGTTGTACCAAAGATAAAGAAGACAAAGGGAGCCTGGGCATCAGGGACTTCCAGAACTATGTTTGAACTTCAACTTTTTATACTGGTTTTGATATAGGTACAGCAATTTTCTTTTTGAGATTTACAAACTAAAGTGGTTTGACAGCAAACTGAAGCAATTCTCAATTTTTTAAAAATAATTTTTAAGGGTTGAAAATTTAAATATAAGTTCTAATACATACTCCTTGACTATATGCTCTCTGCAGGATTTGAATTGCATCTATTGCTTGTGAATTTTTTTGCTTGTTTTCCAGTCTGTACTGCAGTGTTGGGAAAGTTTTATGACTCTTGATTCTACTGAGAATTATGGAGGTTCAATACTAAGAATGACCTAAAAATAATTCTCATGTCCAATTGTGTCAGCTTCCACTTTTATTAATTAACTAAGCCCAGTAAAATTAAGCCCAGTATGTAACTGGCTTCCTAAGAATGTATATAAATGATCTGATTTGGATTTTTTGAACTGAAGTAATGCTGTTGTGGTGTGAGCCCTGACAGATTTTTTTTTTTTTCTTTTTGGTAATGAAAGTACCTGACCTAAGCTTTGATTGTTAGTATCCATTCGGAAGAGTATCCATTCAAAATATCCATTCAAAGCCAACTATGTTGAATAAACACCTTACCAGCCACAGTATTTGATAAAGAGCCAGGCCACAACACCAACTCCCTCTCCCCCAACTAGGCTCCTGTGTTTTAGAAAATTTGGTTGATTTCAGTTAATCACCTCCATGTTTTTTCTGTTTCCCTCACTTTAAATTCCCACTGTTATGTTTTAAATTCACCCTTAAAGATTGAACCTGTGAAAACTGAGGCTCCCACTCTTGACCCCAATAAAAGCAGAACCCCCAATATATGAGCTCTCTCTCTCTCTCTCTCCCAGAGGGCCCCAGGGGTATTGTGTCAGTTCCAGATCTTATAAGTAATAAACATTTATTTCTTTCAAAGTTTCCTGATGGTTGTTGCTGAAGGGCATTTTGCAAGCATAATAAAAGCCATAGGGGTCAGTTCAGTTGTAACCCTGGTTTGGAAAGAGAAGATGTCTGTGGGAAGCTCACTGCGAGCCAGGTGAACACCTTCAGACATCTAGCTGGTAGCATCTCTATTAATAGGCTAAGACAAGCACTAAACAGTTGTATGCATTGGGAATTATATTTGTTTTCTAGAATGAATTATTTAAATAACATTGAAAGATAAAGGTTGATATTTTTCTCATGCAAAGGAATTCCAAAGTAGGAAGTCCATCATAACTGTTGTGGAAGGTCTATGGCATCATTAACATCCCAATTTCCTCTCTCACAAGCATCACTTTAATGCATCATTCTGTTGTCAGGATTGTCTTATGTCCATGTGTTTTCCTGTGCAGCTTCAGTCATCATCTCTATGATTCAAACAAAAACAGAAATAAAACTTTCTGAAATAAGCTTTCAAAACAGTCATGAAAAAAAAAAAATCATCTTTCTTTAAAGACTTTTCTTGGAAAACCAACCCAGTAATTCTAATTCTATCCAATTGGTCCTACCAATATAAAATTAAATAAAACTAAGAAGTGAGGTAAATATCCAGCAATAAGTCATCCAGAGTTCTGACACTAGAGAATTTTGAAAAACAATGGATGTCGGATAAGTACTTTGTACTCCAAATGCCAGTTAACCATAGTGCATTCAATAAGGTCCCATTGAGGCCATGTTAAGAGATTCGAGTCAGAGCAAGTATGTTGTATGTCAAAATTGCACACAATACAACTTTCACGGTTGTGGGTGGGAAGTGGGCATTAAATTAGACTAGTACATAAGCGGTACTAATTGAATTGGGCAGTACAGAAACTACAAAACCATAAGAAGCATTTCCAAATCCATCTGATTCAATGAAATGAAAATTAAAGTCAAAATTACTTTCATTCTACCCCTAAGATGTTTATCATGGGTGAAACAAAGATAAGAAGTGTGCATTAAGGTAGAACAGGATTATAAACAGTATATTAAAAGGAAAGAGAAAAATCGGAAAGTTCAACTGGTTCTGTAGATAGTATATCTGAAACATGGCTAGGCACTGAGAATTATTAAATATTTGGGGAAATAATAAGAGAAAAGAGAGCTAATCTTCAAATAGTTGTCCTCAGGAAATTTGGCATGTTCATATACATATATGAAGCTTACATCTTCTAAATAAGACCAATTTAACACACATACATACACTGTCACACAAATTTGATATCATTTCAATTCATGTCTATCATAAAATTTGTTGAATAGATCTGCTTTGTATTGGATTGTTTATAAAAGTTGAAGATTTTTGATAGCTGAGATTTTCAGTGAAAAACAGTAAAGATCTTCTCCCAGACAAAGGCTTGGTATTCTGCAGTCCTACTCCTGATCTGCTAAACCTTAGTGAGCATATATACCAAGCAGTGAAACCAAGAACTGAATTTGCTTTTAATTACCCATATGTTTCATTTATTCTTCTAAAAGAGATCGAGTCTGGAATCTCCCTATAGGTCTTTTCTGTAATCATTAAGTATTTCAAGGAGCAGTTGGTTTATATTAAAAGTTCAATAGGACGTAACTATTTCTCCTCATCTTCTGAAGTAAAGTAATCCACTCTTGTTCAGGTGTTATATGAGACACCGTTTCATTTGAAGACACAGAGAAAATTAATGAGTTTGAAGGCAATTGAGCTGTATTTTCAAATAGTAAAAGCAACGAACTAGACATACATTATTTATTTTCTATTCTAAAGGCAATAATTGTACTACATATTGGTCTACAAAGAAATAAAACCATGTTGCTGCAATCCTCAGGTCAACAAACATTAAAACCACCACAATATTGAAAGTGGAACTTGGCTGCTCTCAGAATTCAAAGAGGGAAACTAGGGAAAATTAACATCTTGGATTTCAAAAGAACTGTAATGAAAATGATAAACCTAAAGTCTGAAGAATTTATTTTTAATTTAAAAATGTAGAAGAGAAAAGAACACTTCGGAAGTCACTTTTAAGACATTATCTATGTGAATTATATCCAGAGAGAATCCTATTCTAGAGAAAGGCATTATCTGATTTGCCCAGAACAAGAATAATGAAATCTTTATTAATTAAACTTAACTAAAAGCAGTCATTTTCTAAATATGTGCTGTTTATTTAAATATTTTTCAGTTGAGGAAAAGAACACAACAAAATATCTCATTTTAATTAGGTCTTTGGAGGCATGGTGAGTTTTCGGTTTCTCACACTGATTAAGGATGATGAATTATACTCATCCCTGAATAGATATTTTTCAAAAAAAAAGACATACAGACGGCCAATAGACACATGAAAAGATGCTCAATATCATTCATCATCAGGGAAATGCAAGTCAAAACCGTAAAGATATATTATCTTATATCTGTCAGAATGGCTAAAGTAAAAAAGACAAGAAATAACAAGCATTGGGGAGGATGTGGAGAAGAAGGAAAAATTGTGCACTGTTGTTGGAAATGTAAACTATTGCAGCCATTGTGAAGCAGTATGGAGATGTCTCAAATAATTAAAAATAGAAAACCATATGGCCTAATAATTCCACTACTAAGTATTCATCCAAAGAACATGAAAACACTAGTTCAGAAAGATACATGCACCCTTATATTCTTTGCAGCATTTTGTTTTACAATAACTGAGATATAAAAGTGAGCAAAGTAACCTAAGTGTCCATAAATGATGTTATGTATACACACACACACGTGCATGCATGCCCACACACAATGGAATATTATGCAACCATAAAAATGATACAATCTTGCCATTTCTAACAATATGGATGGACCTAGAGAGTATTATGCTAAGTAAAATACACCAGGCTGAGAAAGACAAATACTATATGATTTCACCTTTACATGGAATCTAAAAACAAATAAAAAAGCAGAATCAGATCTATAAATATAGAGAACAAATTGATGTTTGCCAGAGGAGAGGTTAGTGGGGATATGGACAAAAAGAGTGAAGGGGAGTGGGAGATACAGGCTCCCAGTTATGGGATGAATAAGTCACAGGAATAAAAGGCACAGCATAGGGGATATAGTCAATGGTATTGTAATAGTGTTGTATGGTGACAGATGGTAGCTACACTTGTGGTAAGCACTGCATAACATATAGAGATGTTGAATCATTGTGTTGCACACCTGGAACTAATGTGATATTGTGTGTCAACTATACTCAAATAATTTTTTTTAAAATATGCTAATCCTTTCAAACTATTCTGATTTTCAGAATGTATTTAATAATCTCTATTTAAGGGAGCCTGGGTGGCTCAGTGGGTTAAGCCACTGCCTTCAGCTCAGGTCATGATCTCAGGGTCCTGGGATCGAGTCCCGCATCGGGCTCTCTGCTCAGCAGGGAGCCTGCTTCTCTCTCTCTCTCTCTCTCTCTCTGCCTGCCTCTCTGTCTACTTGTGATCTCTCTCTGTCAAATAAACAAATAAAATCTTAAAAAAAATTAAAAAAAAAAAATAATCTCTATTTAAGTAAAGTTTGCAAAAATTCCCCAATTGTGTAACTCTTTAATGTTGTCATACTTAGATTGTGTGTGTGTTTCCAAATTCTTCCAAAATTCTTTATTAACTACAGTTTTTAAGTGGTTCTGGGGACAATTTTTGTGATCTGAAAAGGTTTTCATAGTATTTATTTATTGTTTAAATTTTAATAATAAAGAAGTTCAGTAACCGATTCATTAATATTGTTTTTTTCTTTAAAATGATTAAAATGTGTCATATTACTATTTTTTGTTTCTTTATTTAATAAACTACTTCTAGAGTAATTTAAGTTTACAGAACAATTGATTGAAAAATATAGAGAGTTCATAAATACCCCCCACATCACTCCATCCCCCAAGTTCCCCTATTATTAACATTTCACTTTTGTATGGAACATTTGTTACAAAAGAGAAGCCAATATTGATACATTATTATTAACTAGTGTCTATAGATTTCATTAGAGTTCACTGTGTGTTGTATATTCTAAGAGTCTGGACAAATACATAGTGTAATATGTCCACCAATTTGAGTATCATGCAGAATAATTTCTGTCCAAAAAATCCCCTTTGCTTCTTCCTTCCTGTAAACTATTAGCAATCACTGATCTTTTTTATAGTCTCCCTAGTTTTCCCTTTTCCAGAATGTCAAATAGTTCAAATGACAAGGTGCAGCCTTTTCAGATGGGATTCTTTCACTTAGCATTACACATTTAAGTTTCCCTCATGTCTTTTAATGTCTTAATTCATTTCTTTTTTAGTGCTGAATAATTTTTCATTATATGAATGTACCCCATTTGTTTGCTGATTCATCTACTGATGGATAGATATCTTGGTTGCTTACAAGTTTTACAATTATGAATAAAACTTCTATATACATTCATGCCCAGGATTCTTGTGGACATCTTTTAAACTCCCTTGGGTAAATACCAAGGAATGTGATTAATGGATGATATGGTAAATACATGTTTAGCTTTGTAAGAAACTGCCAAACTATCTTCAAAGTGGCTGTAACATTTTGATTCCCACCCATATCATCACCGTATTTGTTATTAGATTTTAGACATTATAAGTAAGTTTGTAGTGATATATCATTGTTATTTGGTACCCTAACGATGTGATGATTAGCATCATTTTCATATGCTTATTTTCCACCTGTATATTTTCTTTGGTGAGGTATCTATTCACTTTTGATCACTTTTTAATCAGGCTGTTTGTTTCCTTGTTTTTGAGTTTTAAGTACTATTTGCATATTTTAGATTCCAGTCCTGTAACAGATACGTATTTACAAATATTTTTTCCAAATCTATGCCTTGTCATTTCATTCTCTAGATAATGTCTTCTGCATAGCAGATTTTAATATTAATTAATATTAATGATAGATATTAATATTAATGATATTAATGATATAAAAATATCAATTTTTCTTTCTTCAATAGTGCTTTGGTACTAAATCCAAAAAGTTACCACTAAACCCAAAATCACCTAGAGTTTCCTATCCTGTAGGAGACTCGTTGTTGTGCATTTTACATTTACACTGTTAATACAATTTGAAAGTAATTAATTTTGTGAAAGGTGTAAGGCTTTTTTTTTTTAATGTGGATATCCAGTCTTTCCAGCACTATTTTTTCTTTTTCTTTCTTTCTTTCTTTTTTTTTTTTTTCTTTAGTATATGTGCTGCCGAAACAAGCACTCAGCACTATTTCTTGAAAAGACTCTCCTTTCTCTTTTGTCAAAGATCAGCTGTCTATATTTATCTGAGTCTATTTCTGGAATATTTATTTTGTTCTATTGATTATTTATCTATTCTATTACTAATACTGTCCTTTCTTGATCACTATCACTTTATAGTAAGCCTTGGAGATCTGTTGTGTCAGTCTTCTGATTTTGTTTTTTCTCCATTAATATTATGTTAGCTATTATGGTTCTTTTGCTGTTCCTTTTAAACTTTAGAATTAGGAGTGCCTGGGTGTCTCAATCGTTAAGCGTCTGCTTTTGGCTCCTGTCATGATCCATGGGTTCTGGGATCAAGGCCCACACTGAACTCCTTTCTCAGTGAGAAGTCTGCTTCTTCCTCTCCTTCTCCCCTGGCTTGTGTTCCCTCACTCAGACTCTCTCTCTCTGTCAAATAATTAAGTAAGATCTTTAAAAAAAAAATAAATAAACTATAGAATGAGTCTTTAGTAAATTTATGAAAAAAACAACTAATGTGGGGCACCTGGGTGGCTCAGTGGGTTAAAGCCTCTGCCTTCAGCTCAGGTCATGATCTCAGGGTCCTGGGATGGAGACCCGCATCAGGCTCTCTGCTCCGCAGGGAGCCTGCTTCCTCCTCTCTCTCTCTGCCTCTCTGCCTACTTGTGATCTCTGTCTGTCAAATAAATAAATAAAATCTTCAAACAAACAAAAAAAACCCAGAAAAACAAAAAACAACTAATGTTGGAAGGTGACAAAGAGACTTGATCTTTGTGTTAGTGTTAATGATTGGTTAAGACAGCTTTTGGTTTGTTTCAATCAAAGAATAATAACAGTCTTGTTTGAGTATTGCTATATAATTGTGTGTGTACATATATATTGTGTGTGTACATATATATGTATATATATGTGTGTGTGTTTTTTATTTCTGTTGATTATATAATCATATGAATTTATATATAACTCATATATATGTTAATTAAACACATAATTTGTTAAAGATACTATGTAAATAAATAGGACACTCTGTATTTTTCATGTATAAAAATATGTGATGATATCTTTGGTTAAAACCTATAATTTATTGCTTCAGTTATATAAAAGGCTAGCATGGCAATGAACATGAATTATAGTGTTAGAGATTTGGGCATCTTTTGCTATTATAATATAGCTAGATGTATATTCATTGATTAATTGCTTGTCTGTAAAATGGCATCGGTGGATTAGAGGAATTCTCACCTTTCTTTCAAATTTTACATTCCAGGATTTTATTCCTTTCCCATTTCTCCTTTTCTTTTCTCTTCCAATATATGATAAAAAGGATGAAACTCTCATAAATTTTTTTTGTATTGCTATTTCTATATGTAGCTTTGTCTATGATTTTTAAGTCTTAGATAAAGTTTCTTCAGAGTATTTAGTAAAGAAAGCCCATTCTTGCAGGTATGATAGCACAGCGATATAAAATTCGTGAAAAATTCTAGTTATCTATGGAAATTGCCTTAGTTTATCTATGAGTAAATATATATATATATATATTTTTAATTTTTAAATTTACATATGATGTATTATTAGCCCCAGGGGTACAGGTCTGTGAATCTCCAGGTTTACACTTCACAGCACTCATCATAGCACATACCTTCCCCAGTGTCCATAACCCAACCACCCTCTCCCTACCCACCTGCCTCTGGCAACCCTCAGTTTGTTTTGTGAGATTAAGAGTCTCTTATAGTTTGTCTCCCTCCTGATCTCATCTTGTTTCATTTATTCATTTCCTATCCCCCAAACTCCCCACGTTGCCTCTCACCTTCCTTATATCAGGGAGATCATATGATAATTATCTTTCTCTGATTGACTTATTTTGCTAAGCATGATACCTTCTAGTTCCATCCACGTTGTCACAAATGGCAAGATTTCATTTCTTTTGATGGCTGCATAGTATTCCATTATATATATATATAATGGATAAAGAAGATGTGGTGTGTGTGTGTGTGTGTGTGTGTGTGTGTGTGTGTGTGTGTTTGTGTGTGTATATACACACACATTCATCTGTTGATGGACATCTAGGTTCTTTCCATAGTTTGGCTATTGTGGACATTGCTGCTATAAACATTCAGGCTCAGGTGCCCCTTTGGATCACTACATTTGTATCTTTAGGGTAAATACCCAGTAGTGTGGTTGCTGGGTCATAGGGTAGCTCTATTTTCAACTTTTTGAGGAACATCCATGCTGTTTTCCAGAGTAGCTGAACCAGCTTGCATTCCCACCAATAGTGTAGGAGGGTTCCCCTTTTTCCGCATCCTCTATGAGTAAATATTAACCATTATATTGCCCATAATACCTTAGCATGCACTTGCTTTGTTTTTTTTTTCCAAAATAAGAAATGTGTTTATTTTAATTGATAATGAAATTTGATTTCCAATGTTTTCAAAATAATCAATGACAGAAACAAATCACAATAACTGAAGGCATAAATCTGTCAAGTGGATATTTCTGTATTTTTTCATTATTCTATATTACAGGAAATTTTCATCACTTATTTTTACCCATAAGGCTTTTTTCTTAATGTTAATGATCAATTTTTTTCTGTAGTCCACTATCTGTTTAATCAAGAATATGGGCAAGAATAGGTTTGTCCTCAGTACCTCATGGGATGAGATATATCCCATGAATTATTTACTCAGTAAATAAGTACACAACAAATAATATCAGCTTATTAAAGAAAATAGAAATGCTGGCTTATAGTACATTTTTAGATTTCATATGCTGAAAATCTCAGTCTATAAACTGAATTCTATAACACCCCATTCCCCAAGAAAAAAAATGTTCATCCTATACCTCTGGGATTGAGCCCAGGCAATCAATGGTTGATAAATACATTTTGAAAGATAAATATAAGACAGGAAGCATAGAAAATTTGGAGCTTTAGTCACTTTCTCAAGCTAGATGTGTGATCTTTCAACATAATTGATTATACTTTATTCATAAGATGAAGAGGATCTGTTAATCGGTCTTCAAGTTCTATTAAGCTTCATGTTTGTTTGATTGTTGTTGTCTTTATGAATCTCTAATTTAGCATCCCAAGGATATTAGGAAAATGGAAGAGAAGAATACAGATTTGGGGGAGAAAATATTGCTAAGAGCTTATAAAATGTCACCTATGGTTTTAAGTCCCTTACATTAATGAATCCACTTTATTGTTATAAAAGTCTTAGGGAAAAAAAGGAAATGTTATTTTTTCTACATTGTACAAATAAAACAACTAAAGAAGAAAGAAATTAGACAATGGGACCAAGGAGGCACAGCTACTAAAGGAGAGAGCCAAGATTTTAACCCAGCAATCTGAATCAAGAATTAGACCTTACACCCTGGGGTGTGTGGGTGGCTCAGTGGGTTAAAGTCTCTGCCCTCTGCTCAGGTCATATTCCCATGGTCCAGGGATCAAGTCCCGCATCGAGCCCCACATTGAGCTCCCTGCTCGGCAGGGAGCTTGCTTGCCTCTCTCTCTGCTTGCCTCTCCACCTACTTGTGATCTCTGTCTGTCAAATAAATAAATTAAAAAAAATACTCAAGGCAAATTTCTTAATTTTATTGTTAATGTTCATAGCAATATTTACTGCTTTGTGAGACTTCTGCCAGGAGTTCAAAGATCAGTTTAGTACTTCAAGATGTATGGAATCTAAAGTCTGACAATTTTGTCCTAGATTTGCTCAAGAATTGTTAATAGGGTCTGTTCTAATCAGACCTATATACCACGTAAGAGTATTCTCAAAACATAATCCAGAGCTTGCATTAGTATAAATCTGAATGTCTTAAAAATGCAGATATTTAGATGCTAACTTAGACACATTGAATCATTTCATGAGAAGTGAAGTCAAGAAATGAATAATTTAACCATCACAATTATCACTGCTGTAGATGAAGTGAAGAATTCCTTAGCTTTTATTGTTCATTTTAAACAATCTAATAATAATTTCAAATAACAAGATCCCTAGGTATAAATTAAAAAATGCAGTCATCAAGCCCAGCAGGCAATCAGAGAACCATCCAACCATCTATTTACTCAAAAATTCTACATTGACTTTTTACTATGTGACAGATGTTACACTGGATGCTAAGATAGGGCTTTAGCCTCTGTGGAGATTACTCTAATATGATTAAAAAACAACAACAACAAACAAACAAAAAAAAAAAAAACAAGGAATCAAGCTTAACCATTTTGAAAATATTTTGGTGAAAAGATAGAATTATAGAGATAACAGTACTTCATTATTAAACATCTATTCCTCTAATATGTCAGTGTTTGTTGTCAGGTTTTGAATGGAGTGTAAAATGATTTTTACCAATTAGCTGAAACCACATGTGTTGCTGACTCTGTTGGGGAAAGCAAAGCAATCAGCAAGATTCCAATCCTGAATTTGCCATCTATTAACATAAGATCTAGGACTAGTTGGTTTTATCTATAATGCAAATGTACCTCCACATTTTCTATCTATGTCACAGACTCGTTATAGCACTATACAATCTAAAAACTAGTAGGATTATTTGTAGAAATATGGCATCCTAAATGCATTCTGTTAGCATTATCAGTGATAGTTATTAATAAAATACATTTCTCAAGTTACAAATAATTTACGTAGAAAGCTTGTACTTCTGATGCTCAGATTTCTAAGGCCCAGAAAACATGGAGAACTAAGGGGAGTCTACCTTGAGGCCCTGTTTTCCAACCTATTTTATATTTTCCTACTGCTATACTCTTGCTACTGAGGTCTGCATTTGTGTAATTGCAGTTCAATGTAAATAAAATGTTAAAAATACTTCATGGGTTTCATGATGTATATCTCTCTTTGAATTGATATAGTTGTTGGGATATTTTATTTTTATTTTTATTTTTTATAAACATATAATATATTTTTATCCCCAAGGGTACAGGTCTGTAAATCGCCAGGTTTACACACTTCAAAGCACTCACCATAGCACATACACTCCCCAATGTCCATAAGCCCACCCGCCCAACCCCCACCCCATCAACCCTCAGTTTATTTTGTGAGATTAAGAGTCACAAATGGTTTGTCTCCCTCCCAATCCCATCTTGTTTCATTTACTCTTCTCCTACCCCCTCAACCCCCCATGTTGCATCTCCTCTCCCTCATATCAGGGAGATCAGAAGATAGTTGTCTTTCTCCGATTGACTTATTTCGCTAAGCATGATACCCTCTAGTTCCATCCACGTCGTCGCAAATGGCAAGATTTCATTTCTTTTGATGGCTGCATAGTATTCCATTGTGTATATATACCACATCTTAATCCATTCGTCTGTGATGGACATCTAGGTTCTTTCCATAGTTTGGCTATTGTAGACATTGCTGCTATAAACATTCGGGTGCACGTGCCCCTTCGGATCATTACATTTGTATCTTTAGGGTAAATACCCAGCAGTGCAATTGCTGGGTCGTAGGGTAGTTCTATTTTCAGCATTTTGGGGAACCTCCATGCTGTTTTCCAGAGTGGTTGCACCAGCTTGCATTCCCACCAACAGTGTAAGAGGGTTCCCCTTTCACCACATCCTCGCCAGCATCTGTCATTTCCTGACTTGTTAATTTTAGCCATTCTGACTGGTGTGAGGTGATATCTCATTGTGGTTTTGATTTGTATTTCCCTGATGCCAAGTGATATGGAGCACTTTTTCATGTGTCTGTTGGCCATCTGGATGTCTTCTTTGAGAAATGTCTGTTCATGTCTTCTGCCCATTTCTTGATTGGATTATTTGTTCTTTGGGTGTTGAGTTTGCTAAGTTCTTTATAGATTTTGGACACTAGCCCTTTATCTGATATGTCATTTGCAAATATCTTCTCCCATACTGTCAGTTGTCTTTTGGTATTGTTAACTGTTTCCTTTGCTGTGCAAAAGCTTTTGATCTTCATAAAATCCCAATAGTTCATTTTTGCCCTTGCTTCCCTTGCTTTTGGTGATGTTCCTAGGAAGATGTTGCTGTGGCTGAGGTCAAAGAGGTTGTTGCCTGTGTTCTCCTCAAGGATTTGGATGGATTCCTTTCTCACACTGAGGTCCTTCATCCATTTTGAGTCTATTTTCGTGTGTGGTGTAAGGAAATGATCCAATTTCATTTTTCTGCATGTGGCTGTCCAATTTTCCCAACACCATTTGTTGAAGAGGCTGTCTTTTTTCCATTGGACATTCTTTCCTGCTTTGTCGAAGATGAGTTGGCCATAGAGTTGAGGGTCTATTTCTGGGCTGATTATTCGGTTCCATTGATCTATGTGTCTGTTTTTGTGTCAGTACCATGCATCTTGATGATGACAGCTTTGTAATAGAGCTTGAAATCCGGAATTGTGATGCCACCAACTTTGGCTTTCTTTTTCAATATTCCTTTGGCTATTTGAGGTCTTTTCTGGTTCCATACAAATTTTAGGATTATTTGTTCCATTTATTTGAAACAAATGGATGGTATTTTGATAGGAATTGCAATAAATGTGTAGATTGCTTTAGGTAGCATAGACATTTTCACAATATTTATTCTTCCAATCCAGGAGTATGGAACATTTTTCCATTTCTTTGTGTCTTCCTCAATTTCTTTCATGAGTACTTTATAGTTTTCTGAGTATAGATTCTTAGCCTCTTTGGTTAGGTTTATTCTTAAGTATCTTATAGTTTTGGGTACAATTGTAAACGGGATTGACTCCTTAATTTCTCTTTCTTCTGTCTTGTTGTTGGTGTAGAGAAATGGAACTGATTTCTGTGCATTGATTTATACCCTGACATTTTACTGAGTTCCTGTACAAGTTCTAGCAGTTTTGGAGTGGAGTCTTTTGGGTTTTGCACATATAGTATCATATCATCTGCGAAGAGTGATAGTTAGACTTCTTCTTTGCTTAGTTGGATTCCTTTTATTTCCTTTTTTTGTCTGATTGCTGAGGCTAGGACTTCTAGTACTATGTTGAATAGCAGTGGTGATAACGGACATCCCTGCCGTGTTCCTGACCTTAGCAGAAAAGCTTTCAGTTTTTCTCCATTGAGAATGATATTTGTAGTGGGTTTTTCATAGATGGCTTTGATAATATTGAGGTATGTGCCCTCTATCCCTACACTTTGAAGAGTTTTGATCAGGAAGGGATGCTGTACTTTGTCAAATGCTGTTTCAGCATCTATTGAGAGTATCATATGGTTCTTGTTCAATCATTTATTAATGTGTTGTATCATGCTGATTGATTTGCAGATGTTGAACCAACTTTGCAGCCCTGGAATAAATCCCACTTGGTCGTGGTGAATAATCCTTTTAATGTACTGTTGAATCCTATTAGCTAGTATTTTGGTGAGAATTTTTACATCTGTTTTCATCAAGGATATTGGTCTGTAGTTTTCTTTTTTGATGGGATCCTTGTCTGGTTTTGGGATCAAGGTGATGCTGGCCTCATAAAATGAGTTTGGAAGTTTTCCTTCCATTTCTATTTTTTGGAACAGTTTCAGGAGAATAGGAATTAGTTCTTCTTTAAATGTTTGGTAGAATTCCCCCGGGAAGCCTTCTGGCCCTGGGCTTTTGTTTGTTTGGAGATTTTTGATGACTCTTTCAATCTCCTTACTGGCTATGGGTCTGTTCAGGTTTTCTATTTCTTCCTGGTTCAGTTGTGGTAGTTGATATGTCTCTAGGAATGCATCCATTTCTTCCAGATTGTCAAATTTGTTGGCGTAGAGTTGCTCATAGTATGTTCTAATAATTGTCTGTATTTCTTTGGTGTTCGTTGTGATCTCTCCTCTTTCATTCATGATTATATTTATTTGGGTCCTTTCTCTTTTCTTTTTGATTAGTCTGGCCAGGGGTTTATCCATCTTCTTAATTCTTTCAAAGAACCAGCTCCTAGTTTCATTGATTTGTTCTATTGTTTTTTTTGTTTCTATTTCATTGATTTCTGCTCTGATCTTTATGATTTCTCTTCTCCTGCTGGGTTTAGGGTTTCTTTCTTGTTCTTTCTCCAGCTCCTTTAGGTGTAGGGTTAGGTTGTGTACTGAGACCTTTCTTGTTTCTTGAGAAAGGCTTGTACCGCTATATATTTTCCTCTCAGGAACTGCCTTTGTTGTGTCCCAAAGATTTTGAACCGTTGTGTTTTCATTATCATTTGTTTCCATGAATTTTTTTCAATTCTTCTTTAATTTCCTGGTTGACCCATTCATTCTTTAGAAGGATGCTATTTAGTCTCCATGTATTTGTGTTCTTTCCAAATTTCATCTTGTGATTGAGTTCTAGCTTCAGAGCATTGTGGTCTGAAAATATTGAAGGAATGATCCCAATCTTTTGATACCGGTTAAGACCTGATTTAGGACCGAGGATGTGATCTATTCTGAAGAATGTTCCATGTGCACTAGAGAAGAATGTATATTTTGTTGCTTTGGGATGAAATGTTCTGAATATATCTGTGATGTCCATCTGGTCCAGTGTGTCATTTAAGGCCTTTATTTCTTTGTTGATCTTTTGCTTGGATGATCTTTCCATTTCAGTGAGGGTAGTGTTAAAGCCCCCTACTATTGGGGCGCCTGGGTGGCTCAGTGGGTTAAAGCCTCTGCCGTCAGCTCAGGTCATGATCCCAGCATCCTGGGATCAAGCCCCACATTGGGCTCTCTGCTCAGTGGGAAGCCTTCTTCCTCCTCTCTCTCTGCCTGCCTCTCTGCCTACATGTGATCTCTATCTGTCAAATGAATAAATAAAATCTATTAAAAAAAAAGTCCCCTACTATTATTGTATTATTGTTGATGTGTTTCTTTGATTTTGTTATTAATTGCTTTATATAGTTGGCTGTTCCCACATTAGGGGAATAGATATTTAAATTGTTAGATCGTCTTGTTGGACAGATCCTTTGAGTATGATATAGTGTCCTTCCTCATCTCTTATTATAATCTTTGGCTTAAAATCTAATTGATCTGATATAAGGATTGCCACTCCTGCTTTCTTCTGATGTCCATTAGCATGGTAAATTGTTTTCTACCCCCTCACTTTAAATCTAGAGGTGTCTTCGGGTTTAAGATGAGTTTCTTGTAGGCAACATATAGATGGTTTTTTTTTTTTTTTCCATTCTGATACCCTGTGTCTTTTGATTGGGGCATTTAGCCCATTAACATTGAGAGATATGAATTTAGTGCCATTGTATTGCCTGTAAGGTGACTGTTATTGTATATTGTCTCTGTTTCTCTCTGATCTACTCCTTTTAGTGTCTCTCTTTGCTTAGAGGACCCCTTTCAATATTTCCTGTAGAGCTGGTTTCGTGTTTGCAAATTCTTTCAGTTTTTGTTTGTCCTGGAAGCTTTTAATCTCTCCTTCTACTTTCAATGATAGCCTAGCTGGATATAGTATTCTTGGCTGCATGTTTTTCTCGTTTAGTACTCTGAATATATCATGCCAGCTCTTTCTGGCCTGCCAGGTCTCTGTGGATAAGTCTGCTGCCAATCTAATATTTTTACCATTGTATGTTACAGACTTCTTTTCCTGGGCTGCTTTCAGGATTTTCTCTTTGTCACTAAGACTTGTAAATTTTACTATTAGGTGACGGGTTGTGGCCCTATTCTTATTGATTTTGAGGGGGGTTCTCTGAACCTCCTGGATTTTGATGTTTGTTCCCTTTGCCATATTGGGGAAATTCTCTCCAATAATTCTCTCCAGTATACCTTCTGCTCCCCTCTCTGTTTCTTCTTCTTCTGGAATCCCAATTATTCTAATGTTGTTTCATCTTATGGTGTCACTTATCTCTTGAATTCTGCCCTCGTGGTCCAGTAGCTGTTTGTACCTCTTTTGCTCAGCTTCTTTATTCTCTGTCATTTGTTCTTCTATATCGCTAATTCTTCTGCCTCATTTATCCTAGCAGTGAGAGGCTCCAGTTTTGATTACATCTCATTAATAGCTTTTTTTGATTTCAACTTGGTTAGATTTTAGTTCTTTTATTTCTCCAGAAAGGGCTTTTATATCTCCCGAGAGTGTTTCACTAATATCGTCATGCCTTTTTCAAGTCTAGCTAGAACCTTGAGAACTGTCATTCTGAACTCTAGTTCTGACATATTACCAATGTCTCTATTGATTAGGTCCCTAGCCTTTGGTACTGCCTCTTGTTCTTTTTTTGTTGTGAATTTTTCCGCCTTGTCATTTTGTCCATATAAGAGTATATGAAGGAGCAAGTAAAATACTAAAAGGGTGGCAACAACTCCAGGAAAATATGCTTTAACCAAATCAGAAGAGATCCCAAATCGTGAGGGGGGAGAAAGGGGATAAAAAGAGGTTCAGAAAGAAAAAAAAAGAAAAAGAAAGAAACTATTAAAAAAAAGAAAACGAATAAAGAAAAAATATAAAAAAGAATATATATATATATATATATATATATATATATATATTAGATAAACTAGTTTAAAAACATTAAAAAACAAAAGGGTAAAAGTTAAAAAAAATTGGCAGAAGAAGACAAAAAAAATTAAAAAAAAAATTAAATTAACTGCAAGGCTAAAGAATCATGGGGAGAAAGCCATGAGTTCCATGCTTTGCTTTCTCCTCCTCTGGAATTCCGCTGCTCTCCTTGGTATTGAAACTGCACTCCTTGGTAGGTGACCTTGGTCCTGGTGGGATTTCTTGTTGATCTTCTGGGTGAGGGGCCTGTTGTAGTGATTCTCAAGTGTCTTTCCCAGGTGGAATTGCACCGCCCTTACCAGGAGCCGGGCTGAGTAATCCGCCTGAGTTTGCTTTCGGGAGCTTTTGTTCCCTGAGCACTTTCCGTAGAGTTCCGGAGGGCAGGAATGAAGATGGCAGCCTCCCAGTCTCCCGGGAGTTGCCGAGAGCCCGGGGCCCCACTCCTCAGCGCGCCCTCAGAGTATAGCGCCCAATTACTCCCATCACCCTGGTCTCCGGCTGCGCTCTGAGCTCACCGAGCCTGCGACTGGTTCAAGGTATTCCCGAGCTGAGAGCTCACTCCTCGGTTCTGTCTCTGTAGCCGGTTTCCCTGTTCTAATACCTGTAAGCTCTGCGACACTCAGACACCCCCGATCCTTCTGTGACCCTGCGGGACCTGAGGCCACGCTGACCCCGCCTGGGCTTCACCCCGGTTAAGCCTCTGGAGCGATGTCCCTCAGTGGAACAGACTTTTAAAAGTCTTGATTTTGTGCTCCGTTGCTCCGCCACTTGCCGGGAGCCGGCCTCTCCCCCCATGGTCTATCTTCCCGTCGCTTTGGATTCACTTCTCTGCCAGTCCTGCCTTTCAGAAAGTGGTTGATTTTCTGTTTCTAGAATTGCTGTTCTTCTTCTCTTCGATCTCCCGTTGGATTTGTAGGTGTTTGCAATCTTTAGATAAGCTATCTAGCTGATCTGCTACCTGAAGTAGTCTCAGCCTGCTACTTCGCCATCTTGACTCCTCCTCGGGATAATAATTTTATTACATTGTTAAATCTATGGTCATTATTAATCTAAACTGAGATGAGAGTCTTACAGCAATAAAGGTTGCTAATGCCAAGTACAGTACTTATAGCATTCATTTTTAGTGTGGCAATTTTAGTTGTAATAGGTAAATCTCTGTTTTGGGGTAAGTGCTAAAAACAAAGGGAAATGGACAGCCAAAATGGTACTGTATGAACAAATTGAAAACATGAAGAAGCTGTAAACAAGTGTTTAAAATGAATGCTTAGAAAAACAAACATTCTGATCTATTTTCACAATCACGCCTCATTTTAGCCATAGCAATAAACTCCTCTAGGTTATCCAGCAGCTTGAAATAGAGAATAGAACAAGTGCAAAAGAAGGCTCTGTAAATCTATTAGGAGTCAAACCTTGGCACTGCTCTACAGGCAGTCATCAAAGAATAATGTCTTCAGATATAAATTGGGGCAACATTGTACTGCTGCTTTTACTTATACATGAAACTTTTCTCAACTCTGTTCCTTGAGCTCTTTGCCATATCCTGTACTTGTTTCACATTCTTTCCCCTGGTGAAGTTCTGTATGATTTGGCTTGTGAGATTTCCCTATTTCTTTGCATTGAGACTGCTGAATTTAATGCAGCACAGAGTTGCCAAATGTTGAGGCTTAACACCAGGGAGGGTAGTATATCTACTGGTATCCCTTAGAGTAATCCGTAAGATAAAACAGTAGGTCACGCTTTCCATCCTGATATGTAAAGACTGTGAACCACTAATCTTAGTTTAATATCACTTTCCATTCTTTCAGAAATCTTAGTTTTTAGTTTTTTATTTTTATTTTCCATTCACCTTAATCACTACTAAATCATCTTATTACATAAAATCTTAACACATAGTGGTTTTGGTCATTTTACGTTGGTAACATTTATGTTAAGATGAGTTGGCCCTTGGTAGATTTTTTTTTTCCCCTACCATTTCTTGATGGAAAATAATTTGAAAGCAAAATGTGAAGTGTTCATTATGCAGTATTTATTAGCAGGGATAACAATTTAGGAATTCCAGGGTTATTTGCCATCTCCCATTAATTAGTCCCCAAAAGTAACTTCAATCTTTTTTCATGGACTATGAACTGTGGGCAATTTATCAAGTGGAACTCTCATGGTCCCAATACTATTTCTTACTTTTTTTTTTTTCTCAGCTTATCAGTCAGGCGTGATAGTTCCTTCAGGTGCTCTTATAAGTCTAACAGATCACCATCATCACTGTCATTTATTGACTGCCAGATAAATACTTTGCAGAGCATGGTGTAAACTGCTTCTCTGGGAAATCTTGCTCCACATATAAATACATCTTTCTTTTCTAAAGTGACTCTCCAGTATATGCTACTAAGCAACAGCTCTCTCTCTGACAGATCTAGTGTTCTTTACTTTTTTCACGGGTCATGGAACCAAGACTTGGGACAAACTTTTATGCTTTTTGACTGAAAGATGCTTTTAAGGACAGAATTTTAAACTCCAGAAACTAAAAAAAAAATCAGTTGACAAAAAGAAATACATTACTGAACTTTTAAGTAAAAAAGTGTGGGCAAAGTAACAGGAAGACGATGCAAATCTCAGTTACCATTCTGAGTTTGGTGTGGATTTACTGAACCTATTTTCCATATTGTGACCTTGTGTGTGTTCTTTGTCAATATCACCTTTTCCCTCCAGGGAGGGTACAAATAACAAGTTGTTGCTTGGTAAGATTTATTCCCTCCTGTGCTAGTTAGTAATGTACAACCAGACTCTGCTTTCAAAATCTATATTGGTTCTGGTGTTTCTGAAGTTGACCTGGAAAAAATGATTTTATTTATATTTGATTGTTCAGTGATTATCATAGAATCAATACAGATCTCGCTATACGATCTTTACTCCTTTCCTCAGCTGGGATCCTTAACAAAAAAATAAAAAAATAAAATAAAATAGTAAAATAATAAAATAAAATTAAAAAAAAAAAACATAAAACTGAATAAATTTCCAGAAACATTTTGCAGAAAAAAGACAAGGAGGAGTCAGCCAGGAAGTGGACTTAATGAAGCACTATTACCTAAGGAGATCTGAACTGAAAAGGAATATTAAATAAATCTTGTAGATGTGTGCACCACAACAAAGTAATAAATAGGCCAGGTCAATTTGGATTGAATATGAGATTACATAAGTATCTGAAAGTTTCAAATGAAAATAGATCTGATACCCTATTGAGGAAAATAAAATTACCTTGTAATGTTTAAAGTCCATAGCTAAATTAGTTAAGAGTAAGACAATCAATATTGTCTTCTACTGACCATGTTCCATGTAATTTCAAGTTCTCTGAAGACAAAAATTATCATTTGGTCCATATTTCAAATTTCAATATGATTCTGGAATATTTAAACTTCTGAGAATTTTCCAAAGAGAATATAATGTATTTTATACACTAATAAATAATTTATTGGTTTTGTTAATTTTTATAAATCTCTCATTCCAACCACCCTTGAATTCTATAATGCCATATTGCTCTAGCTTTTACTTACTATTTGAATATTTCTTCTTTACCCCCTGCACTTGTTCATCCTTCAGTTTCTGCTCCCATCTCTAGTTAAACACTTAAGCAAATTTGGTCATGTGTGGAAGATACAGTTGGGACTCCATAGTCCCTCAGCATTCAGGGTATCCATACATGCCAGCAGATTTATTCTGCAGTACCTGCGATTCTGTGCCTGAGGACTATCTCTGGCCACAGGGATGTTCTCCAGCCACAGCACAAGGCATGTGAGAGGTGACAGAAAATTAATATTCTTGGAAGCAGTCTTCAACAAGTGACAGGCAGGTGTAATGGATACACAACCCAGCTTTCTTATACCTTGGGAGGATAGGGGCAGGGCATACCAATTCTGAGCATATTATATTCAACCCAAGTAATATATTCATTAACCCAGTCTATATTGACTTCCTTTCTTTTTCTCCCCATCTCACTTTCCTACCATTGGTTCATGAGATTACTTTCCAAAGAAACTATTTGCACTCATATATATTTATTTGGTTTCTTCTTGGGTTACTCAATCTAAAACAGTATGTAATTTGACTTTCTTAAGGTCCAATTTACTTACTATAGAAAAGAAAAGAAAATATCGAAGTACAAGATTTTTGTAAGTATAATGAAAAAAATTACGTGAAGCATTTTATATAATAACTATTTTGAGTACAAGAAATATTATTTCCTTTTTCTTTCACCCTAAGTAATACTTACTTATTTCAAATCATCTGTGCATCAGTTGGGTGTCTCTTTTCAAGATTGTATTTTCACTGTTTCTCCCTTGCTGGAATGTTCTCAAAAAAGCATAGGCTGGTAGACCGTGGACCAAATGTGGCCTACAGACGTGGTCAATTTGGTTGTCACAGTAAAGGTTGGCCCAGCATTATAAGCTACAATTTTCTACCAACACTTAAGACAAGGAAATTTTGTGTTTTAAAGCCCACATTCCAGGCTTATTTTGAGGAACAAACAGACAAACAACAACAACAATAAAATAAAACACTGACAGCAGATAGAGAAATTTGAGCCTGGCTTCCTAAAGGCAAGAGTCAGCTGCATTAATAGACAACTACCCACACTGGATGGAGCATGTACTCTTTGTTATCTCCTCAACAAGAAGATTGCCTGTCAGTTGTTACTCATGGTAACATTTACATTATTTTCCTTAAGAAGAGTTAGGAATAAAGTGAAATGTTTCCTGTAATTACTTCTATATCCAAAGAGAGGAAACAAAGAAAAACAGACTGATGATGTTATTGTCCAAATGTATGTGTCAAAATTGATTCATTTATGGAAATGAAAGGGAATTCTCTGTTTCTAATTTGTTAACTACACCCTACCTCCTTCAGTAATGCCTGCAGGTTTATGAGCCAAAATCTGAAGAGGAAAATTACAGCTTCTTCAGCCTTGTTTTAAGAGACTTCACATTTTAAGATCTGTATGTCATCTTAATCCACTGTTCATAAATAGCCTTTCTACAGTTAGAGAAATCAACTTGCACATTTCTCTTTTGTGAAGACACTTCTTGGAAGGGATGATAGAGTTCATTTATATACATTTCCCTCAGTCACATGCTTTTTTTCAAGATTATAATCAAATAATACAATCCAAGCACATGATGTTTTATGGTGCTTCCTCCCTTTTGTACTTGTGTTTACTATATTATTCAATATTAGTTAACATAGTTAAGAGTTTGAAGCATTGTAAAAATGAGATCCCTACAACATAATGGATCAAATACGCTAGAAATTTAGTTCTCTCATTACTAGTCTCAAAGTAAATAGTCAGAATTGGCTGGGCATCTTTACTCTGTTAGTCCCCCAGTGAGGCAAGTCCTTCTATCTTGTTTCTCTACCAATTTCCAAAGTTTTTGTTTTCATCTTCCCGATCATACCAGTGTTTCCAATATCTAAGTTACTGGAAGAGAAAAGAATATAGAGCTACCCATAACCAGTGGTGAGTTAATGTTGATAGTGACTTATTTCATTTCTGCTTATATTTCATTGACAAGAATTTGCTAATATGGCTGCATTTACCTGAAAGGACTTGAAGTGTACTTTCCATAAGGGTGTCTGCATGGCCAGCTATAGTTCTGTCCTATAGAGAAAGAGAGTAATTCTGGTGGCAATCGAGGGCTCTCTACAGCTGTCACATTATTTCTCATACTGGGTGTGTTCCTCCCGTTCCTTTCTTTCTCTAACTCTAACCTATTTTTCATGATCCAATTTGGATAATACTTGTCCATTAAATCTCCCTAGCTGGACTCACTTGCATTTCTTTGACCCTAGATTGTGATTATTACCCCCATCATCTGATAAGCATATGTGTCGAGAAATATAATTGTGCCCAAATGTGCCATATTACTGAGAATAAAAGATGAGTCAGAGATCCAAGGTTTAATATCAGATTGCAATTCAGTCTACACATTTTAAATTGTTATATTTTTTAAATTATCTCCTCATGGGTTCAAGGTTTATTTCAACAAATTAAGTGCTTTGTTTTCAAAGAGAGTAAAATACCACCTGCTATATTTATTTTATCCTCATCTGGCACAAGGAATTATGGTATAGCTGAATATTTTCCATTTACATATAAATTTGGAAAATTCTGCCCCCCCATTCTACTGTTTACTCTTAACTTCCTTTATATAGTGGGATTTTAGGTAAAATATGTGAAAGTGCATTTGTATTTTAAGGGTTTTGACAGATGAGTTGTTGAATTGTTTATTAAATACACATATTATTTGTTGGTCGTTTATTCTGGGAATCAGATTATGAGAGATTGTTATTCGCAGACTGATGATTTTGCCATTTTTCATATGTGAACTTGATTTTATCATTGCCTTTGTGTTTTTTTAAGAGAAATAATTTGCTTTTATTTGCAGTAAAGACAGCAATATACATTTTTCTAAATCCTTAACAAAATGCCTCCAGAAACAATCACTGAACTTTTAGACATTTATAGCTAGTGAAATAGTTGATGTTTCCTAAAGCTGTAATGGTTTACAGCTATGTCCCATTTTTTCTTTAAATTATCAAGGATTTAAAGAATATCCTTACATCATAAGCAAAAATAAACTTAACTTCCTAAAATATAAGAATGTTGATTATAAGAACAAACAAGAAAGATAAAAAAGTCAAAAATAAATGTGGAATATTTGGAGTAGGAATTCTGATTAACTGTACACAATGTTGGTATGGAAATAAATACCTCCACAAATTTCCTCCTTAAATGATAAAAAAGCCTCTCATACCTATGGAAATTTTATGGAAAATCACACCATAAATATTATTTGAAGACAGAATGCTGAAGCTAAATACCGTGTGTAAAAAGGATATATTTGGACAAAGTTAAACAAAAAAAATCATGCAAAATACCCCAATATTGTAAAATCTAAATAAAATCCCTAAGGTCCTTAGTAAACTAATGCAGAAAATCATGAAACAACATTGTTCATGAGTCAACTGAAAGAAACTGATCCTATAAAAGATATAAAAAATAAAAGCTCATGAAATAAAGAAAAATATGTTAATACTCTAAAAATTTATAGTCAAAAAGCACTGGAGGTATGAAAAACTAATCTGAAATTCAAACTAAAAGGAGAAGTGGACAAAAAAAGGGAAAGAAATGGGAAAAATGCAAATTTATCTCGTAAATGAATATTCTATTACATGTTACCCAAAGGAGAATAAATTAAAATAAAAATTTAATAAAGAATATTGTAAAAAGCCTGGAAAACAACCAAGAAATTTAAAATGAGATAAAGAAGTAAAAAGTAAAAAACTAATGAACATGAAAGATAGAGAAAGAAAGAATATGACTTATATTGTTGGGGATTCTGAAGCTCTCACTAGCTGACTGAAAACATCTGAGAATAATCAACTCTAAGACATATTCCAGCAAACCCATTAAAACTCAAAGAGAAAAATTAAATCCTGAAAGTTTCCAGACAAAAGATCAATTCAAACAAGTTACACAGGTAAAACAATTAGCCTAATATCACACTTTTTACAGCTGAAATATAAAGTGAAACAACAATGAAGGAGCAATTTTTTAACATTCAATGAAAGTGTGCACCAAGAATGTTATGTATATAAACAAATGAAATCAGAAATGAAAGGGTGAACAGTACAACCGATGCTACAGAAATACATGGCCTCATGAAAGACTACTATGAACAATCATATGCTAACAAAATGGACAACCTGGACGATATGGATAAATTCCTAGAAACATAAAACCGACCAAGATTAAATCATGATGAAATAGAAAATCTGAGCAGACTGATTACATGAAAGGAGGTTCAGTCAGTATTCAAAGACCTATCAACAACCAAAAGTCTAAGACCTGATGGATTCCCTGGTGAATTTTACCAAATAAAAAAAATTAAAAGAAAAGTATTCATGGGAGTATATTGCTTAGATTTTGTTGTTTAATAAGCCACCTCAAAACAACATTTATTTGGCTCACAATTCTATGGTTCAACAATTTGGGTCAGGTTTATCTGGTGGTCCTTATATTGTTGGTTGGACATGGTTTTCGTGTTTGCAATCACTTTGTGATAATCAGAGGGCTGCTGCTCTGGTTGTGGTAGATTCCTAAAATTGGACTCTTTGTGTCTTATCCACATGATTTCTAATTTTCAAAAATGTTGGTTCAGGCTTGGTCACATATGAGCAACAGAGTTCAAAGAGAAAGAGTAGAGTCATTAAAAAAAAAAAAAACACATTGTACCCTAACTCAGAACTAGTACACTGTCATTGAAGCCACATTCTGTTTCAAAAAGCAAATCATGAAACTCACTCAGATTCTCGGTGTGAAGGTATAGTACCCATCACTTGAAGGGAGGTTTTATGGAGTCACATTGCAAGTACTATGCACATGCGAAGGAGTGGGAATTACAGCTATCTTTTCATTCTATCATATAGAGTACTAAATCAAATATTTCTAGAACTTATTCAATATTTTAGTGCTATGTCTACTTATCAGTGCATTTATTCAAGAACTATTTAATAAAAAAAAAAAGAACTATTTAATAAGTCTTTGTTACATTCCAAGCACTATCCTTGCCACAGTAAAGGAATTATAAATAAGCTTCAAACATTTTTTTTTCTGTCAGGCTATAAATAATAAAGGGAAATTCAAACAAACTTGAATAAATAAAAATTTAACATTTGTGGTAAACAGCTCTTGATGTCTTTCAAAAAGACCCCTGCCTCCCAATATTCACTCCCTTGTATAATCTTCTCTCTAGTAGTGTGAGCAGACCCTGTTGACTTGCTTCAAAGGAAGAGAATATGGCAAAAATGATATAATGTCACCTTTGAGATTTGGTTACAAAAAGACTCTGGCTTCTGCCTTGCTTACCATCTCTTGCTTTTTCACTTGCACACTCAAATGGAAGCCATCTGCTGTCAAGTGAGGTGCCCCATGGAGAGAGCCACATGGCATGAAACCATGAGTCATAGATGGTCTCTAATCAGCAGACAGTGGAAAATTGTGGTCCTCCATCCAACAACATGGGAAGAACCGAATCTTACTAACAACCTTGCAAAAGAGCTTCGAAATGGGTCCTCTCAGCATTTTTCCTGATGATAAATCTGTGGACTTAGGCATCACCTTGATTTCAGCCTTGTATGAGACCCTGAGTCAGTGCACTAGCTGAGCTGTGTCCGATTCTTGACCCAGGGAAACTGAAAGAAAATTACTTTTTGTTTGTTTGTTTGTTTTAAGCCACTAAGTTTTGAGGCAATAGACTACACGGAATTGCATAAATTAATACACTGTCTATAAGGTATAACACAGCATAAAAATGTAAGATGCAAGATACCATGAACACATTTTTAAAACAGTGACTGACCAGAATTAAATGTTTGCAACACATATAATAAAAATATATTTTACATATATAATAACACATTTTTGAATATTGATAATTAATTCTTAAAGGATAGTTAACAAAAGATGAACAACTTAACAAGGAAACATGTAAGAAAATATGTGTACTAAGAATAATCTATAAAAAGATAAAACCTGGATAAAGTACCAGAGAACTGGACCCATACCATTCATTCTCATGAGAATATAAATAGTGATATCTTTTTGGAAGACGATTTAGTCATATCTGTGTCATTCCTGATTTATAGTACCTATTCTAAAACTATAACTACAAAACATTGTGAAAATTTATATATATATATAAAATATATAAATAAAAAAATATATAAATAAATACTCAGTGCAGAATTATTTACATAACAAAAATATAGGTAGGAACCTAATTGTTCATCAACTGAGAAATTATTGTAAATAAATAAGGAATATTTATAGAGTGGAATATTCTATCACTATCAAATACTGACTTAGAATATGTATAGTTTATTATGTGAAAACAATCAGTTCCAGATCTCTAATTCAAGGTAGTATATGATGTGTCACAAGAGGAACAAAATGTCACAAGAGTAACAAAAATGCCACAGAAAAAAAACGTTTTCATCACTAGTTGGAATACATTTTCTCTTGGACATTTAGATAACACTGCATCTATAAAATTTTTCCTCTGTCTTCTGAAACTATTCATTATCTCTGTGGAGCAGAAGAACAGAAATTTTAGGAGAAGTATTTCATAAAGCAATAATCTTACATCTTAATATGAGTTTCTAAATATATTTTTAATAACCTATTGAAAGCAGTTCACAATAACATATGAACACTTTTAAGCAAAATTATTACTAAATAATAGCCTTCTGATGAGATAAATTTCCTGTTATTTTATAAGTGGATAATTCTACAAATGTAGTGATATTGAAAACCCCTGTAGAAAATAGGCAAAGGATTTTTCATTTTGATAAAAATAATTCTCTTCATTTATAATGGAGGAGAATCACCATTTTCTCAAAAGAATTAACAAGATTTTCCACAAAGCTTGTGCCCTTTCCATGTTCATTTACTTCTTAACTGAATAACATAGAAAATGGAAAATTAATGTCTTATCTATGAATGTTAACAAAATCGGTTACTAAGTAGTTACCACAATCTATCTAATACTAATTTTATCCATATGGAAAGAATAAAATGGACCATTTAAGTAATTATATGTGTAATTCATTTTCATCTTACTTCAATTGAAATGAGTGATTGGAATGAGTCTGACAGCAGGTAATACAAAAATTATTTCTGTCTATGAAACAGATTTTGTGACTTTGTCCTCAAGTAACAGATTTACCACTTTAATTATGCTTTGTGACTACATAGTTTAAAACAATTTTTAATACTTGAAATACCTGCTAGCTGATAGGAGGAAACTGAAGGTCAGAAGTTCATATGATGTGGCTTTAAATAGGAATAATTTTTGTTTTTATCACATAACACTAAAAGTGGATAAATCTAAGTTGTTGACTCCCTGGGCTCAGGGTTGACTCTTGAACTCAGAAATGACCTCCTGAACTCAGGAAACATCTAGAAGCTTCTGCTTGTTACTTTCATCTTTTAGAAACTAACAAATTACCAGAACAAGAAAGGAAATATTTGAGGACCCAACACCAGCACAGATGAACCAGAAAGTGCTAGACAGTTACCTCAGGCCAATTACAACGTTAAGCTCCCCCTGTGAATAATCCTCTTAAGCCCCAGTAGAAGGAGCCTGATTACTCTTGTCATGGAGTCACAGCTTTGGAACTTAACTCCCCATGATCTCCTTATTTGCTGCAGATAAAGAAGACTTTGTGAAGCAACTCCATAGAGACTGGTATAGTCTCTATCTCTCTCTAAGGTGCAGACTTACTTTGGTCTAGTAACAGTTGGGGGGAAACTTGAGGGGCCGAGTCCTTACTGGTGGGACCAGATATGTCTGGGTAATGTCTGTATTGAGTAATGTTGTAGGATGCTCACCTGGAGCCTGAGCCTTGCTTATTGTTCTGGCAGGAAATCCACACACATTGGGTGACCAGAAGTGTCCAAAGTAAAGTGTTCTTGTGAGCATAAAGCAAGACTCACAGGATAAAGGAACATAGCAGAGAAAAAAAGTCATTTTGTCCCCCCTCATACAGAAGGAAGAAAACTGAATTTTTCCACTTAGGAAACTATTACATTAATTCAGGTAAAAACAGAAATGTCAGAATAGGTCTGGGTAGTAAAAGTTAAAGTTGCAGAGTAGCATGCTCTATATAATTTCAAAGTAAGTTATCCAGATTGCTGACATATTGAGTATGTCATTGTCTCTCTTTTTTTTTTAAACCAAAGTAAACATACCCTCATTTAGTTCAACAGTAATACATAATTTTTTTTTTAATTTGACAGAAAGAGATCACAAGTAGGCAGAGAGGCAGACAGATAGAGAGAGAGGGGGAAGCAGACTCCCTGCAGAGCACAGAGCCCGATGTGGGGCTCGATCCCAGGACACTGGGACCATGACCTGAGCCGAAGGCAGAGGCTTTAACCCACTGAGCCACCCAGGTGCCCCCTCATTATCTCTTATTTTTGAACTCACACTTGTTCTGTATAGTTGAAAGCAGAAAATATCAGGATCCATGCAGTTGGTAAGGCAGTGACTGTAACAATAAAGTTAGTCTTAATTGATGTGGGAAACAAAGGCAGAAGAAAAATTATTAAATTTTCTTACTACCCACAGCCCACTGACAAGTCCTTGAAACATGTAGAGTGACATTCCTCTAGGAACTCAACTGCCTCGATGTTGACACTTTGCTAAGGGCAAAGGCAATACTAATCCCCCCGCCCCCACCACGCTCCCATCCTGTAAACCTCCTTTAACATATAGAAATTGCTTTGGAAACTTCCTTTATCTCTAACCTCCCCATGATACATATTGGCAATCATCCCCCCAAGCATATGACCTACCGATATACATCTGGAATGTCTCATGACTAAGGTTTTATTAGATCTTAATATAAGACCTTTTCCCAATAATAGCTAGGCCCCTCAAGGTCCCGGAAGCCTTGCTTCCATATTCTTTAGAGACTTATAATATCTCTACCCCCCTTCCAACTTGAAAGTATATAATTGGTCACTCCTCATGACCCTGGTGTGGCTCTTTCTGTCCACGGGTCCTGTGCCCATGCTTTTTTTTTTTTTTTTTTTTTTAAAGATTTTATTTATTTATTTGTCAGAGAGAGAGAAGCGAGAGTGAGCACAGGCAGACAGGGTGGCAGGCAGAGGCAGAGGGAGAAGCAGGCTCGCTGCCAAGCAAGGAGCCCGATGTGGGACTCGATCCCAGGATGCCGGGATCATGACCTGAGCCGAAGGCAGCTGCCCAACCAACTGAGCCACCCAGGCGTCCCAACCCATGCTTTAATATAATCACCTTTTTGAACCAAAGACATCTCAAGAATTCTTTCTTGGCCATTGGCTGTGAACCCTAATGTCTTTCTTACATAAATAACAACGAGTCATCTGCCTGCACATGAATTTCTGGTATATATCAAATTTGGGCAAGTATCAGATGATCTCAGATGAGTACTGAGGGCCACTAAAACAGTGGCACTACACAAATATCAAAGGGTATGGAAAGGAAAATTTCAAAAAAAGCAGAAGGAGAAAGATTGACACGTGCAGAAAGATAATCTGGAGACCCCGGCAGCAGCATCTAGTAGATTAGGAAAGCGTGTGGTCAGCACCAGGTTGAGTAGCCACTGACTGTAGGCATACATATGGTGCAAAAACCTCGTCAGTTTTTCAAGGTGAATTTGAAGGAATAAAACTCACCATTAACATCCTTATTCCGGAAAGACTGGAATACTCAACAATATGACAAATATACGGATTAGGCAATGAAGTAAGGAAAAAGCTACTAAAATTGATTTACAAAGACAAAGCAAAGATTCCATGAATTTGTAAAAGAATGCCACCACCAGGAAAGAGGCAGAGATCCTAGGACAATGAAACTATCAATCTAGAGCTCCTTGATTTTTTTGAAACTGTATAGGCTGGATCCTGGCAGGAAAGGCTGAGGACAGAGCTTGCAGGTTAAGGACAAGTAGCTACTTTATGATGGTGTGAGGAACAGAGGGGCAGAGACTCTGGGGGTATACAAGTTTTTTTCCATGCACATGTAGATGAAACATCCACCCTCTTAAACATCTGAAAAAAATAAGTAAAAGGAATATAGAAAATGTTAGTCTCCTATCACTTACAAACAGACAAATTTGAATTTGCTGATAAAAAGTAGCAAAAATCACTTATTTACTTCTAAACTGAAAAATCAATAGTGTTAGAGACTCTGTACATTTAGGACATTTTGTGCTGAATTCAGAAAAGTGGTCCTCACTAAATGTCTGGTACTTTTTCCACTTTTTCACTCGTTTTTATTTTGTTATGTGGAAATATCTTTTATGAAAATGAAATTGTAAATGAGATATATAAAAAAAGTTGAAAGAAGATGTACTCTGGTTGAAGCAGGCAGACGGGGAAGTGAGAGTGGTATCTCTTCCCTCTTCCTCTTCTTCGAAGTGACTAGAGGCTACTCAATGGGCCTTCAGAATTGTTGGAATATACACTGAAAAAGTACCATGTGTTGTCATGATGGTAAATATTATAGTGAGATGATATTGTTTGAATAATGTTTCATTCCTGAATATTTAATCATTTCATTGCAGAAAGGAAAGAAGAAAGGACATGAAGTAAACATTTCATTGATTTTTGTTATGGACCATGGACCCACACCTGAGGTAGGTCATAGGTCAGCTGTGATCTACATTACCCTGTTATGTCCCTGTTCCTTTGTTGAGCACCAGATGCAGTTGTCTTGCACATAAGAATCTCTTGTATTAAAACTAGACATATTTAGACACCAGAGTCTTCTGACTTAGGTGTTATTAGAAGAACAAAGCAATCAAGACCAATATAGGTCAAAATCCACCTAGAACATAAATTGAATTAAATACTATCTGGCATCTCACACACTGTAAAATCAACACTTTTGTCCATCTTTCATGTTCTCTCCTTTTCAAGTGCATGGTTAAACTTGTATAAATCTCATAATACAAGTCTTCTGCAGATGAACTCTTTAATTTAGGGAATTATACATTTACATTAAAAATAAATTTTAAGGGGCGCCTCGGTGGCTCAGTGGTTAAAGCCTCTGCCTTCGGCTCAGGTCATGATCTCAGGGAGCCTGCCTCCTCTTCACATTGGGCTCTCTGCTCAGCAGGGAGCCTGCCTCCTCCTCCTCTCTCTCTCTGCCTGCCTCTCTGCCTATTTGTGATCTGTCTGTCAAATGAATAAAAATCTTAAAAAATAAATAAATAAATTTTAGGATGTTTCTTTTAATTGTATGTTCTATCTCTATACCTCTGATATGGTGGTCTGAAACTGATTAATAGAATTTTAGAACTCATTAGCCAGCATGTGCTGTATGTGTGATGTAGGGTGTGTATATGTGTGTGTGTGTGTGTGTGTGTATACACATTTACTTTGAAGTCTCAGTGAACCAGAAGTTTTTGACAAAAGAACTAATGATCGAACTAGGCAGAACTTAGGTTAAATGAGTAGAAATTCATAAACTTGCAAATGAGGACCATGTTGGTACCTGAATTAATAGGAAAAAAAATGAACAGCCTATTTTTAATTATCACCTCTCCAGTATAATCCTCTTTTACAGATTCATTTTAATGACTCTATATTTAAAACAAGCCTTTACATAAATAAGCAATTCTTTTATCTTTTTTTTTTCCCCTTTATGAAATCCGCCCGTTTCAACAGCTATTCCTACCATTTAGAAAATTTCCTCTAAACTTCTCTTCTTTCATCTTTATCTTTTGTCACTCCCTAGATTACCTTCTTTTAATTATTCTATTGTTCAAAAAAAGCTTGCGTCAAAATATCGCATCAGAGGGTGCCTGGGTGGCTCAGTGGGTTAAGCCGCTGTCTTTGGCTCAGGTCATGGTCTCAGGGTCCTGGGATCTTGTCCTACCGCTCAACACATGGTGGCTTTTCTACCTTCCCAGATTATCTCTGTCTTTAATCTTCTGAGTCTCTACCTACCATGTTTGAGGTCATCTACAAGGACTGCCACCAATTTTATTTCCTGTAGAGAGGCATTCCTTGTCACACTAACCTTCACACCGAACAGCAATGAATCTCTCACTCAAACCCCTGCCCTACTTATTATCTGTACCATTCATGTGGTATTGATATTCTATTTCCCTTTTTTTTTATTGTGGTAAACAATTCGTGACGTGAAATTGACTGTCTTAACCATTGCTAAGTATACAGTACAGTAGTGTTAAGTATATTCATATTGTGGTGCAGCTGATCTCCAGAACTTTTTCGAGTCCCTCATTGGGCTCTGCTCAGCAGGGAGCCTGCTTCCCTCTCTCTCTCTGCCTGCCTCTCTGTCTACTTGTGATCTCTCTCTGTCAAATAAATAAATAAAATCTTTAAAAAAATATATCACATAAGATGCTTTTCTATCTCTAGTTCAACCTTATGTCTTTTATTTTTATTTTTCAATTTGTACAATAATACAGTAGTTTTATTTTTAGTTTGAGCTTCAACACCTTCAAGTTTGTAAGCAGTCAGAATTGTTACCCGAACTGAAAGTTAACAACCACTTGTTGAAACAACAGTTCTAAAAAACTTGAATTATGATGAGTGATACATAGTTTGAATATACTTTCACCTTATGTGAAACCTCATCTGGAAATCTAGGTTTTTAATATTCATAATACTCAAATGTATTTTTTTTTAGAAATAGAAGTAATTTTTTAAGTATTTCACCTTTAGAAAAATGTATAAACATAACAATCTTCCTTTAAAAATTTAGCACTGAAAGACTTATAACTTCAATATAAACACAATTGCTTCAGGTTTCAAATTCAAGCATGATGGCTTAAATCGCTATTATTCCTGGAAGGAGTCTTATCTAGTATTTGATCTGCTTCCTGAAAGTAGAGCTTTCTCAGAACCACAAACAATCCTGCCACAACAACATCCCTAGAGTAGCTGAGGCATTCCTGGAGAGTCATGCCCACCCAACCCAAGATGCCTCTGTCTCCTGGTAGCCTCGTTCTCAAACCCGAATGTTACACTTTTATGTGAACCTAAAAAAGGAAATCTCATTTAAAATAGAGTCAGGAAGCCCTCAAGGGAAAGTTCTCACATACATCCCCCTCATTGAAGCCCACAGAACCAGCAGGGAAAAGGAAGATAATTATTTCAACAAGGGAGGGCACTTTCCATGTGTGAATTTATCTCCTGCCTTTAAAGGAGGATCATGCCAGCCCAGCAACTATTAACCACAGCCTGCAGCCAATGAGAAATCTCCACCTCAAAGTCTTGTTCTTCTTCAATAAACTTTTGTTTGGAACAACCCTTCCTAATTTCCTCCTCTAACCTAATAAAAACTTTCCTTTGTCTCTTCAGCCTTGCCTATGGTTCACCATAGCATGCTTGTCCTGATTGCAATTCCTTGGCTCTTCCCAAATAAACTCAATTTTTTTTTCTTACTTAAATAAAATTGCTCTTTGCTCTGTTTAAAGTTAACTGTTTTTGGTTTTCTGAGCCATTCTTGCACTTCTCTGCTCTCTAACAAACCTTTTCACTGTGTCCCTTATTCCACTGTACAAATACTCTCTACCACCTCAAATGTTTACCTGAACAGTCTCTTCATCTTTTTGCCCTACTGAACAAAAAATCAGATTTTAAAGGAATCATTACTTTATTTCTCACACTCCACATACAGCTGATATCCACTGTCCTCCCTATGCCCAAATACCCCTTACCCCTTTTCTGAAACATCATTTTGCTTTGATGCTAACTCCATTCACTTTCTAAGATTTTTGTAGCTACACACAATAAATTTCCCAATCATAACCTCATTCTCTGGACTTTGAAATTGGCTCATATGCTCCCAAACCAGGTCTTCTCTTTTCTCTTTTCCTTGGTGACAGAATTAATATTTAATCCATTCAGAATTCATTGGAATTCTCTCTCTTTCTTCCTTTCTTTTTGGTAGTCCTGAATTTTAACTACTTTTACCTAAATTCCACATTATCCATTCACTCCAACGGCCATATCCAGGATGTTCCATCACTGATAGTTTTTCCAAAGCTGTTATCTCAAATTTAAACATCTCTTCCTTTTTTATACAATTCCTTTTAATACAATTTACAATCCTCCCAGCCCAGTAATTCCATCTGCCTTGGTAAACCCTTATTAACCAATTCAGAGTTATAATTCACTGTTGTACAGTTCACAAATCTCCTACATATGGAATTTTTAGATGCAATGCAATCCAGATCAAAATCTCCCCAAGATTTTGTTGTTGTTGTTGTTAAAATTGACAACATTGAATTGTTTATATAATATGCATGGAAATACAAAGATAAATATAACATAAATGCAATATTTAAAACAGTGCAATAGTGGTACAAAAATATACAAAGCAGACAAGTAATCAAAACAAACTGAAAATCTGAAAAGAGATTCATGAATATAAACATATCATTTATAGTAAAATGGCACTACAGAGCAATTGGCAAAAAATGCATATTTCAATAAATGTAGTTGAGACAAATAGTCATCCAAATAGGAAAAAATAGACTCCACTTTCATGCCATGGCCCCAAATTAATAAAGTATTGAGAAGCTTATGAAAATATTTTTACATTCTAGTTGTAAGAAAAATGTCCTAAATAATACACAAAGGCAGCAACCTGAAAGGTAAATGTTCATAAATATGATTACATTAACATTAAGAATTTCTGTTTATAAGGATGCTTTTAAAAAAAATTATTGATCGTATTTCCATCCAGAGGTTATAGTTATTTTTGAGAGAGTCAGTATGAAAGGAACTTACTCAACCATTGGGGAAATATTATCTTTTTAAATATTTATGCTGCCCCATTTTTTTCTCCCGTATTCTTTCTTTTTGTCCTCTTTTCTCCAGTTACATATATGTTTGACATTTGATCTTCATTCATAGATCTCTTTTCTTTCTTCCTCCCTTTCTTTACTTCCTTTCTCTTTTCTCCATTTGTTCTTTCTTTCTTTCCCTCTTTCTTTCTTTCCTTCCTTCCTTCCTTCCTTCCGTCTTTCTTTCTTTCCCTCTGTCTCTTTCTCTTTCGCTCTCTCTTTCTTTCTTCCTTTTTTTTGTTCATGTTTCAGTATTCAGTATAGATAATTCCACTGACCTGTCTTCAAACTAATTGATCATTTTCTCTGCTTTTTGCAGTTTTCTAATAAACACATCAAAATATCTTCATTTCTGTTACTGCAACTTTTCTACTTCTATTAGACACCCTTTTTATTGTTTCTATCTCTCTCCGGAAATTTCCCATCTGTTCATACGTTTTTCTTGTCTTTTCCACTATATTCTTTGACGACTTTTCCATATTTTAAGAAGTCCCTGTCTGATTATTCTAACATATGTGAGTTCTCTCAGTCTGAATCTTTTGAATATTTTAATCTCTTGACACTGTGTCAAATTTTCTTTCCTCTGTCTGGCAGTTTTTTAAAAATTAAATATTAGCTATTGTGTGAAAGAGAATTATATAGACTAGAGACAAGTAATTATTACTTCAGTGAAAGGCATGCTACTTCTCTCAGGCTAGTCTGTATTTTAAACTGGGACAGGATTTTTATTGCTCTAATAAGTTCGGTTTATCACAGGTTTTAGTTATTTAAAGGGCAGAATATGTTCAACAACAGCAACATTATCTTAGTAGGGGTCAGACTACATGTGTCCACAGGCTTTTATTCTACTTATATGTATTTTATTTTATGTATTTTTCTTGCATTGTGCACAGAAGTTACCAGGTCCTACTTAACTAAACCTAGGTCAGGCATGGAGGTCTCTTTCAGCTCTCCTGTTCTACTCCTAACTGCCTAATGCCACTGCTTTATACCACTGTTTACACTCTTGTTGTCCTATAATGTATTATCCATATAACATAAAAAGCAGTTCAGTTTTCTTGTAATATCATGTCTTTCTGCCTGGAGTGTTCTTTCCTTATTATCTGTGTAGCTAATTCCCCACCTCCTTCAGGTTTTTGTTAAAATGCTGTATTAGTAAGAGCTCATTTGATCATCTACTTAAAATTGCAACTGCTCTTATCCTCACTTCCACTGATATTGCTCTCCCCCACCCATAACTCTTTAAATCTTCTAACATACTTATATGGTGCTTATTTATTATATCTATTACATATTTCTGGCGTGCTGTCACTGAAATGGCAGCTCCATGAAGGCAGGCATCTTTGCCTCTCTTGTTTACTGATACATATAAGCAACTAGAAGAGTGCCTGACATATAGTCGGCTCTCAATAATGTTTGTTAAATAAATGGGGGCGCCTGGGTAGCTCAACTGGTTAAGCAACTGCCTTTGTCTCAGATCATGATCCTGGAGTCCCAGGGTCAAGTCCCACATCAGGCTCCCAGCTCCACAGGGAGTCTGTTTCTCCCTCTGACCTTCCCCCCTCTCATGCTCTTCTCTCTCTCTCTCTCTCAAAAAAAGAAAAAAAAAGAATAAATGAACACATTGCTAAAGCATGAGGAGATATTTGGTAATAAGAATCTGTCACAGAGGTTAAAATTCTGATATTTACAGGATTATTTAGCATACATCATCTTTAAAAGCAAAGGATTTGAGGCTCAGGGAGGTAGGGGAAAATAGGGAACTATAATTCATAAAACAACTAAGAAAAATTCATGTATCTTTAGGTCTCAATATTCATCTTCTAAGGTTCATTTTTAACCCACTGAGCCACCCAGGCACCCCTCTAAGGTTCATTTTTGAATAAAATTGCAGGTTAGTATCTAGCAGAATACTTGAACAAAGAGGATATATTAATTTTACCACAAATGTGCACATAATATATCAAAATAAATGTGGATACAGATATGAATATATGTGTGTGTAATATAAAAATATTAGTGAAACTAATTGTTCAAGAATTAAAATAAAAAACTTCATAAAAAGGTTATTTTGTTATTGTGATTTTTTATTACATCATCAGAATCTCTTAAATTTAGAAGATTTATGATCACTAGCTTTGTCTCTCTCTCTCTCTTTTTTTTTTTTTTTTTTGAGAGAGAGAGTGTCTGTATGAGTGGGGGTGCAGAGGAAAGGCAGCGGGAGAGGGTGAAAGAAAATCTTAAGCAGGTTCCATATCCAGTGTGGACCCCAACCTGGGGCTCGATCTCACAACCTTGAGATCATGACTGAGTAGAAATCAAGAATTGGATACTTAACTGACTGAGCCACCCCAGTGCCCCTAAAATTTTCTGTTTTTTTTTTTTTTTTGTACTTAAGAACTTATTTTTTTTTTAATTTTATTTATTTATTTGAGAGGCAGAGATCACAAGTAGGCAGAAAGGCAGACAGAGAGAGAGGTGGAAGCAGGCTCCCCGCCAAGCAGAGAGCCAGATGCGGGGCTCGATCCCAGGACCCTGGGATCATGACCTGAGCCGAAGGCAGAGGCTTTAACCCACTGAGCCACCCAGGTGCCCCAGAACTTATTTTTTGAAGATAAAATGTTGAACTTTTATTTTATTTATATATCTTATATATTTTAGTATTGTAATGACAGGCTTTTAAACTGAAAAAAAAAACCACATTTCTTTACTATTTTACATATAATCTTCATATATTTATCTTAATTAAACCTCTCTTATGATTTAAAAGTAAATCTACTTATACTGATTTACTTTATAAAGTTTGATCCACAATTTTATTTTGTATAAAGTTATTTTAGGCACAGGTAAGGAAAAAAGTCATAAAAATATATAGACCCATTCATTTTACTCCATGGCTAGAAATTAATGCAACAATTTGGCACCTAAATTCTACCACTGGTCCCATGTAGATGTATCAGAAATAACATTTTATTCTGAATTGATACAAATGCTTTGGGGTAAAATAGCAAAGTAAGTAATGTTCAGATACATTTTTGAGAACTTGCTGTATCAAAAGGTAGTAGAAATGAGAGGGATCTGATTTTTTTTAATTTATTTTCTGATACAGGTTAAAGGAGTAGAGGTGACTTGATATAAATAGCTTTTCTCTTCAGAAAATTTTACTTTGAATTTTAGGATTTTTGAGTTTAAATGTTCTAGTTACTGCATGTATTAAGTGTTAGAAAACAAATTAGTGTTTCAGATTCCTGTGCATAAATATACTTTTTTTATGAAATTAAATTGTGTATTCTAAAATATTTATGAGAATTAAAAGTAATTCTTATCATGATGTATTTATACTTCCTTTTTCTTGCTATTTTGTACGAAGAGAGACTATCTTTAACATTCAAAAAATAAGCCATATAATTCATTAATTTTGGGGCCATGTATCTGTGCTTTTGCTATTTTTATTATCCAGACATTGAAATAATTAAAAAATAGGTTAAATAATATAAAAATAATTTGAACAGTAGGAAGTAACAGGGAGAATGACAGCAAGTTCAAATATTTTTAATTATAATTTGATAGCTTATATTACATTTGGATATGACAGAATACCCTTAATTTAAGCAGCCAGAATACATTATGATGGACAACCAGATACATAGTCTTTTAAAATTTGCTTAATTATAATAGTCATTCTCTGGAGAAATCTGAACACTGAAGTGTCCTTTTCATCATGTAATGGAATATTAATGTCTCTTCTTCCTTTCTCCTTCCTTCCAAATCCTCAGTGATGAGAGCTAATACCCTTCTTTTATGCAGATTTTACCCAGAAGGATAAACACAGTTACAATCATATAAGTGTCAGCCTCCAATTCTGCTGCATGAGAGAGAGTAACCTCTCACCAGTTTATGGTCATTCAGAATGGAGATGGAGAACAAAAAAGGGACACATCAGCTTTAGTCCCTGGTTGTTTTCCTGCCATGGACATTGATTGTGAAAGGAGAAGATCCAGTAGTTTATGATTACAGGATGTAATTAAAGTTTTTTGAAATATTACATGGCTTACTGTTAGGGAAAAAAAAAACCTTCAGTAATATTTGTAATTTTTCTAGTCTAGAAGTTTTTACAAGATGGATTTCAATACAAGACAGATGGCTTTTTAACAAGTGCCTCCTACATCAATGCCCTGTGGTATTATAGGAAATAAGTCATGATTAGATTTTGTTTCGTTCTTCATGTTCACAATAAGTGTTAAAATTAGAAACTTGACTACTGGACTTTTAAAATTTTTTTTAATTAATTGCAGAGTATATACTCGATGATGGTGACTACTGGGAAAATATAATTTAAAACAAGACACAATCTCCTTTCAATGCAGAAAATCTCTCCACAAAGATAGAAGAGAAAGAAAACAATTTTATTATTGAATAAACATTAAGCCAGCAGGTGATGTGTATTACAGGCATTCTGATATGTGATTACAAAGACAGAAAAAAATCTCACCATTTAAATAGCAAAGCTGATATAACCCATCACATACATGTTTTTGAGATGAACAATAACTGGTCCTCAAACAAAAGGACACGAAGCACCATTTGTCACAGATAGAGCATCCTAAATTCACTTGATAATTGCAGTGACTATCTGCATTAGCTAATTGGCTTTATCCAAAGGAAAATAGACTTGCCCTATGTTTATGACAAGAGGTAATTTTGCAACTTGGAGCTAGGCCCTACAGACATAAGCTTCTACTCTTCCACAGAAACTGGGAGATGGGGCACTATGTTCTTTATGGATATATTTCAAAAAGAATTCCCAGGTCTTTGAGAAAAATATCCTTTCAAACTGGCAACAGTTCATTTAGCATTTAAAAAGACATATAAATTTCAAAGGTACAGAGAAAGAACTTAGAATCATATGTTTTCTAAAGTAAATGCTTTAAGAACTGGGAAAGTGGGAAATTCTCTTCCCTTATTTTCAGGAAGGAGAATTAAGGGTCTTGTTTTAACTTGTATTTGTCCTTATATGATAAGAATAATTCATTTAGTTTATCTGCAAGATTACTTTCAAAATTAAATTCCACATGTAAACACACTTGCACACATATATGTACACATAGACATAGCAAATATCTATGCTAGAAAGGTGATCCTAAGATTAACCTTTCATTAACACTGTATGTAGTGGGGGTTTAACATTCAGAGTGAAGCTATTCCTAGATTTCTATTTCAGTTGTACATACCTTTTATTTTAAAGATGCCTTGGATATAATTTTCTTCTTGAGGTTTCCAGCAGTGAAGAAGAGCAGATATTCCTGAAGACATTCTTTCTCTTGCCTCTATGCAATCTTCAATTCTAGGGTATCCAAAAGCTAAACTCAACCCTCTTGTATTATACTGGGAGGGTAGTTAAAATTTTGACTGCTTATCAAGACTCATTTTAATTCATGCCATTCCAAATGCATTCAGAAGTTGCAGTATTATTTGACCCATTATATTATCATTTTAGTTATTCATGCTGGGTTTGTATTAATAAGTATTTTTATTTAGATTTTTTTACAGGAGTACTTTAATGGAGTTTTCAAAGCCAAAGTAAGTTGTATGCAATGATCCTTTTAGTTTTTCCTTGGCACCAATTTCCCATTCCATTGCTTCAGAATAACATAGTCTTTGCATAATGGCATTTTACTATTTTGCTTTTATGAAGCAATTTTACTTTAGCTCTGCAATTTTGATTCTGTCAAGATTGCAACTGTTTCATCACTTTGCATTGATTCTGGCAATTCCAATTAAACATGTTTGTTTCATGCAAGACTTCTTTAAGGAAACCCTTTCAAGTAGTAAATTGTCTTTTTTTCTATGAGTAATGAAAAGGATACTATTGCTTAATCCCTCATGATTCTCTCAATCTCAATCTCTCTCATTCTCTTTCCCTCTTCCTCTTCCGCATTCTTCCTTCTCTTCTCTCTCTCTGTCTTCCTCTTCTCTCTTTTCCTCCTTGCTTCCTCCCCTCCCTCTTGAAAATTTTGCGTGCTTTTTATTTCTGATTTTCTGTATTTAATTTCTGATTTTTAAATATTTAAGGCATGATTTGCAGTTAAAACATCCCACTTTAGAAGAAACATTATACAGCTAAAAATACCCATCTTAAAATATAGCTTATAACAATTAAGAACTACACAAGATGCAAAGTATGTAGCAAAACAAAATATCTAAGAAAAAAAATCAGCAATATTATGAATTCCTTTCCAATTATCTCACCCTCCTAGCTTTCCAAAGGTAACTGCTAGAAAGATGTTGTTTATCATTCTCCTTGAATTTCTTTACATGCTCTTACTTTTATACATGATTATCAAAGGTATATATGTATCAAATTATTCTGCCTCTTGATTTCTTAAAAAATATTTTATACTCACTACTGTGAGATTCATCCAATTATAAACTAATGAAACAAATGATTTAACACATTTATTGTTCAGTGGGACTTAATATGCTGCATATAATTAGCATTTCAATAGACACTTGGGACACTTCCATTGTTTGTTGTTACATAAATGATACTATTAACATTGTTTTACACTATATTATATGTATTTGCAAGGGTCTTGATGTAAAAATCATTAAAATTGAGAAAGTGAAATCTTTATTCATTTCTAGAATATAGGTGAATTTAACACATTTTTCTCTGTATTGTTTTTTCTCTAATAGACTATTTTTAGAGCAGTTTTAGGTTCATAGAAAATTGAATAGGAGGTACTGAGATTTTCACATAGAGCCTTGCTCCTACTCATTCTTATAGCTTCCCACATTATCAATGCCCCCACCAGAGTGCTACATTTATTACAATTGATGAACCTACACTGACACCTTATTTTCAGTCAAATTCCATAGTTCACATCAGGGTTCACTTGTGGTATGCAGTCTATGCATTTAGACAAATGTACGTATCCACCATTATAATATCATACAGAGTATTTTCAATGCCCTAAACTACCTCTGTGTTGTACCATTTTCTCCCTATATTCCTTCCCAACACATGTCACCACTGATATTTTTATTGTTTACATAGTTCTGCCTTTTACAGAATATCATATAGTTGGAATCATACAGTATGTAGTCTTTTCATATTGGCTACTTTCACTTAGTAATATGTCTTTAAGTTTCAGCTTAATAGCACTAAATGATATTCCATGTTTTTGATAAATTAACATAAAAATACACATCACTCATAATAAAAATATTTCATCTTACTATCATGACTTAGGTGCAAAATTTAAGATAATGCATACATTTAAAGGAAATATATTTTCTTCATAAGGTTGTATTCTTAGTTGTTCTGAACAAATGCTTATCGAAGAAATGTTTTGAGTGTAGAAATAGGTTTGTTAAAACCTATTTAATTTTAGCTTAAGCAATTATTCTGGTTTAGATACCAAGCTAACTTTTAAATCTCAATTGTATTAAAAAGTATCATGCTCTGTCTTTCATTGGCTATAAAAGTAAATTTTATCCTAATGTAGATATTCTCTTACTTCGATAATTACAACCTTTTCCTTATAATTTTGCCAAGCATAGAATCGGGATGTGGTTACTACAAAGATCCTATCAGTCTCTTTATTTTTTTTTTTACTAGACCCCTTTATATTTTTAAATAAACTTTATTTTGAACAATGATAAGTTTACAGAAAAATAGTGAATATAGCAGAAAAAATTTCCATGTATCCCAAACCAGTTTCTCCTGTAATATCATCTTACATTAGTATAGTATATCTGTTAAAATAAATGAACCAATACTGACACACTGTTATTAATCAAAATTCATAGGTCATTTATATTTCATTAGTTTTTACTTAACATTATTTTTCTGTTTCTGGATCTAAATTAGACATCATATCACATTTAGTAGCCATGTCTGCTTAGTCTACTTCAGACTTGGCTATAGCATCTTCTCAGACTTGCTTTTTTTTTTTTTTAATGACCTCTCTTAAGAGTTTTGAGGAGTACATGTTAGGTATTTTGTAAAATACTCTTTCTTCCAAAGTGGGTATTCCAATTTGCATTATAGCCAGGAGTTAAGGAGAGTTCATGATGCTTTGCATCATTTCTAGGAATTGATATTTTCAGTGTTTTGAATTTCAATCATTCTAATAGATGTGTAGAAATAGCTTATTGTTTTAATTCTAATTTCTCAAATGTTTCAATTATATCAAGAGACAAGATAGTCTTCTCAATTAAAAACCTCATTGAATATTACATTCTATAAGATTTTGTTACTATGACATTACTTCATCTACCATTTTATACATAATTATTGTGGGTTTATTACTGTAGAGCAGACATAGACACTGGTGGTTTGAATGAGATTAGGTGGTTCAGGTTCTCTCGGGATTAGAGTCGCAAAGGGCTGGGTAATGTTCTGTAGGCATAATGGTAATATGCAATTAAATATCAGGATATAAGATGTGTACAGCACACTGGCAGAAGCAGTGGACTAGTCATATAGTAGGATCTGGCAAGTATTTAGGTGTCAGAATGTCTGAAAACATATAAAGCTAACCCAGTTATGAAAGCATATAATATTAACTCTATGATAGATTATTTTATCTTCCAAAATTGAGTAGGCTTCTTAAAAAAATACATAAGAACTAGTGAAGTATCCAGATGTAGAAGAAATTAGGTAGACATTTTTCTAAGGTACCATGCTAGTTTCATTTTAAAGAAACATATTTTTAGAAAATATAGTACTATGAAAATAATTTGTGTTGTAAAAATGATTTAGAGTAGAGTCTAGTATGTTTTAAAGTTATAAACATTAAGTTATTTTCCTGAAGATATTTCCATAATAAAAATTTCATGTGGGTGGGCGCCTGGGTGGCTCAGTGGGTTAAGCCTCTGCCTTCAGCTCAGATCATGATCTCAGGGTCCTGGGATCGAGTCCCGCATCGGGCTCTCTGCTCACCGGGGAGCCTGCTTCCTCCTCTCTCTCTCTCTGCCTGCCTCTCTGCCTCCTTGTGATCTCTCTCCATCAAATAAATAAATAAAATCTTTCAAAAAAAAAAAAGAAACTGTTTTAAAAAAAAAAATTTCATGTGGGTAGCACATGACTAGAAAACCTGAATCTAAACACAGCAGGTGTTTGATAATGATTGGCCATTGCTTAAGACTAACAATTTTTCCTGCAATATCACCATCCAAGACCAACATCAACACAGTTCTATACACTTACCACCTTTATAATCCACTGTTATGACAAATAAAGCATATGACTCCTCAATCAGAGCAGAAGAATCTCATAAACAGTATAGTAACAGGGTTTTAATTTATTTTCCCCAAAATCAAAAACTAGAAAAAATTTATAAATGATCATTTATAGCAGTGGAAAATATTATAAATATTTGGAAAGTTGTTATAAACAGTGGAAAACTGTTAAAAACAATAGTATGCATAATTCAAATTTATTCATCAATTAATGAAGTATCTTTGTTTTGTTAACAGTGGTCTAGGACGACTAATGCTGAGTAAGTTATCAAATCAGAAAGTAAAATTGCTTTTCTAGATGGCAGATTAGTTTTCAATGAACGTAAATACCAGAGTAACGACTGTGAATATCTATTACCAGCAAGGTACAACTAGACATCATTTGAAGCTTTATCACATATATAAAATATATGATATGTTTAAAGGATTAGTGGAAGATGAAAAATCACCATTAGGGTATCAGTTTAGTTGTTAGAAAATGTGTCCAGGACAATCAAACTCTCTGAGTTTTACTGACTTATTCTACTTTTGTAAATTGAGAAAAATCAATAAAGTCCATGGCTCAAGAAAAGAAGGAACAAAGAGGACAAAGGAAGACTCTTGCATTTTACAGAAATAATTCTACTGAAAGCAATCTGGTCTTTATCACTCAGCTGAATAAAAACAGCTGAGAGAAAACCCTGTGTAAGTACAATAAAAAATGTTATCTGCTGAGGCTTCAGTGGCTAAGAGCAAACTGATGATTCACTGAAGCTATGTTATGAAGAAAAATAATCAGAAATTATTACCCACAGAGAGAGGGAGTAGATTTAATCATTTATTTTATCTTGTTTAAATAGGAGAAAGGGAGAAATGTCTCAGGTCTATTTTAAGCAATTCACTTAAATTTTCTTTTTAATTAGGAAGGCAATATATTCTAGAATGATATTATTATGTGTAAAGAAACCAAAAAAAAAAATCATATATAAGCCACTTTCTAGGTTCTAGGCAAAGTTAAAATCTTCAAGTATTTATTTCAATTATGTTTAGTTAATTGTGCTTTGTTAACTTTATCTACATTTTACCCATCCTACCTCTGCCAAAGCAAGTCATTTCTAAAATTATTAATAATTACTGCATTAATTGCATGGTATCCATCACATGGATTTTCTGATAATATTACATATGATATGTTTTCATATTTGTGCTATATGCTAAAAGTGAAAATAAATCCTTATGTAATTATTATTGTATGCAATGATTCATTGTAATTATTTTGTTTAGGTAACTCATTTTATCCCTACATAAGCACTTATAAATGAGCCATTAAGAGCATCCCCATTTCATATCTAAGAAACTGTGGGCACTAAAAGATCAAATAACTAGCCTAGGAAATGTGGTAGATAGAATGATTCCCCAAAGACACATCCTATTCCTGGAATCTGTGAATACATTACCTATTAAGGCAAAAGGAACTTTCCAAGTGTGAATAAGGTTTAAGGACCTCAAGATTATCCAGGTGGTCCCAGTCTACTTGTAGGGGCCCTTTTTCCCACAGTAAATAGAAGGATGTCAATTAGAGAGATTCAGAGATTCAAAACCTGACAACTTAATTTACCACTGCTGGCCCTGAAGATGAAGAATGGGCAACATAAGCCAAGAAGTGCAGTGCTTCCAGAAGCTGAGATTGACCTCCGCTCCCACCTCTTTTCTCTACATTCTGAGCAAATAACTCATTGGAACTTTTTTCTACCTTTCAGTTTTCCACACTGTGATTTCTGTAATAAACTACTTAACATGAAGATTAAATTCATTAGTCCTTCTTCCTTCCTTCTTTTATCTCCTTGTCCCATGTTACCCACTTGAATTTCCAGGTCAATTTCTTCTTGATTTATTGGCATTTATTATTTCATTAGAGAATCTATTTCTCTTCCATGTATTTCATTGGTGACGGCAAAGATTTTTTTAGGCTAACAATCTGTATTGTATTTTTCAGAGTAACAAAAACAGTGAATAAAATTCCTTGTTTCAACTATTTAATTTAAATATTTAGTCAAAAATCCTATACAATAAAAACGTTAATTAGGCTGACATAATATATAGAATGGTATTTTCCAACAAAACTCATGGAGACTGGAGATATTTTTCACCATTAAGCTTACAAATAATTTTAAAGATAAAAAGTATAAGACACAAGTAAATGTGGAGCAGTTGAAGAATATAAGCACTTGCCACATTGGAACTCAAACTGGCTAGGATGTGTCAATATGAAGTCTCTGAGTGATGTATGATGTCACAAATGTTTACATGGAAAGGAAATGTTTCAGTTATGAACGATCTCCACACTTTACTCCAATAGTTACAAGGCTTACATGATATTTTCTGAGAAGCCTTGATAACATGTGGATTCCAGATTTGTTCACAAGCTAAGTCCAAAGATACAAAGAATTGTATCATTGTAGCAAATATTATTGCATTTGCAAGAACTGTGCCTTTGGTAGGTTTATAAGGAGACTCAACAGGTCACCATTCTTCTCTCTTTCTCATTGGTATATCCCTCTTGTAAAGTGAAAGAATGAGTGCAAGACTGAAATTTTCTTTCTATAAATGTTATGAACATATCTTAAGATTTACTAATTTACCTACCTTAAAACCAGTCACATTAGGCATGTATAGTGTCCATTCTTCAAAAATGCTGGTAAAGAAACATTGTTATATATATATATATATATATATATATATATATAAACAAAACTGTCCAGGTAGTTCAATCAGTTAAACATCTGCCTCCCTCTCAGGTTATAGGTCAGGGTCCTAGAATCCAGTCTCTTGTGGGGTGTCCTGCTCAGTGGGGAGTCTGCTTCTCCCTCTCTCTTTGCCCCCCTTCCCCTTTTTTGTGCTGTCTTGCTTGCTCTGTCCCTCTAAAATGAATAAAGTCTTAAGAAAATTCTAAATCCACATATTAATTTGTAATTTAACCAAGTGTTTACAATTGCCAATTTCTTATCCTCTGCTCTGTCTTGACTCAAGTTTAATCAGCATTTCTCTTCCACATATACCCCTGAACTTTGGCTTCCCCTCAAGCCTGAGCAAATGCTAAAATGCCTACCCTACATCCTCCCTCTACGCACATTATCAAATCCCAAGAATCAGCTTACCATGGAAAAACAAATTTCCTATTTAACCATGCAACCGTGCTGTCTGCTCATTCTCCCTTGCATGCCCAACTTTTCCTTTTTGCTAGGACTAAGCATTTCACTGTTCGATTTTGAAGTGCTTGCAGATTTCTGAAATCAGTGTTCTCATTGCAATAGCTTTTTTGAGTAAAGTGTCCATATTTGGGGTTTTTTGGACAGATTCTACTTGAAAACTTCATCCACTGCGTTTACCACATTATTCAGTTTTTAAAATGGATTTGTAAACTGTTAAGATATGTCATAAAGTGTCTAAGTATTTCTGTTTCACCGTAGCATTCAAAAACACTGATTTCTGGAGTCAGAGTTCCTAATTTCAAATCTCAGCTAGCTACTTACTTGGGCAAATCACTTTAGGCTCATTGAGAGTTTTCCTTATCTGAATAATGAAAAGAGAGATATAAAATCTCTCATTTATTTGGTTTGATGTTTAAATGAAATAATAACTTAAAAATGATCAGATTAGCCTATATATAGAAAATACTCTATTTTAGTTATTATTAATATCATAGTATATCTTCACAATATCTTTTTAATCTTTTATTTATAAAAACTGAGTGAAAGTATGTTTTATTTAATATCTCAAAATCTCACATAAAATCTGAAATTATAGTAGTTAAATTTTTATTTTTCCAGTTGTAAATTTTATTTTTATTATTCAAATAAAAATAAGCCACATTTTACAAGCAGAGAAAGTCAATTATATGGTTTCACTTACTTGTGGAACATAAGGAAAAACATTGAGGACATTTGGAGAAGAAAACGAAAAGTGAATTGAGGAAAATTAGAGGGGGAGATGAACAATGAGACTGTGGACTCTCAGAAACAAACTGAGGGTTTTAGAGGGGAGAGGGTTGGGGGGATGGGTGAGCCTGGTAGAACCTGGTATTAAGGAGGGCATGTACTGCATGGAGTACTGGGTATTGCACATAAACAATGAATCTTGGAACACTGCATCAAAAACTAATGATGTATTTTATGGTGACTGACATAACACAATAAGAAAATAAGTGATATTTTAAAAGCAAAATGATTAGCTCTTAAGGAAATAAGAAAATTATTTTACAACTTATCATTGTATGGGTGCTTTTTTTTTTTTTTTACCAAAAAATGACATCAACAGTTATTACCAAAACAACATGTACTTTACTAAGCACACTACTAACTTTGTAGCTAGAGTGCTGACTTGTCTTTTCTATGCTGAGTCCTCACAGACTAACTGGATGTACATTTCAGAGAAAGTATATATATTTACATAATCTGTGATCAAGAAAGAACAATCCTACTGTAACTAAAATGAAATTTCAATCAGTTCAATTAGTCAATCTTGGAGTAATTCTAGTAACTCAAGTTTCATGAATCTACAATTTCAATATCAAAGATCAACTCAATTATATATTGATTTAAGAGCAAGCTATATCACTATATTTATTGGACACATATACTGGTAGATATATTATGAGTAGATCATATTTCAATGCTATTTTTCTTTAATTCACTGGATCTATTTCCTTTAGCATATTCCTGTAACAAGTAAAAATAATAAAAGAGTAAATGCTCAATTTTACTTCCTTAAGGGAAAAGACATTCTACATTTCTCCCTAAGAAACCCAGTCATGAAATACCTTAAGTGAAAAGTTAAATGATCATATGGAATGTTAAAGAGCAAAAACCAAAGTTGAATATTAGATCTATTTCTATAAAAAAAGATGTTTAAAGGTTGTCAAAAGTTATTTTAAGAAAGTGAATAAAGAATCACCTTTTGGTGATGATGCTGGCATATCTCTCAAATTATTCCATTAGACACAATTGTGGCAATCTTTAGCTTTGGCTTCATGACTCACTTTAACAGTATCTGGTACAGATTTCCAGTGAGCTCTGATATATTATTGGCATAATTTAATATCGAATAATTTTCTCTTGCAAAACCTTTCCCAGTAGAACTTCTTTCACAAAGATTTTAACCTGTTTGCATCCTGCTATTCAGTAGCTTAAAAAAAAAAAAAAAAAAAAAAGTTTTCATTGCCTTTCTGTGGCTGTCCTGATACTAAAATGAGATTTCTCTCTGGAAAGATGAATTGATGGGACTTGATGACAACTGTAATTCTCTGCCTCTTAAAGACTACTACTTTATTATCCTGGTGGCCATCACCATGATATCAAACTTATGATACAGTAGAAAAAAGTCTAAAGACATAGACATGCTTTATTCATTAGAGCTGGTATTCGCAACACCAAATCTTGTCTTTTAAGTAAATTATATTAATCAAATTAAGGTTTTAAATAATGTCTTTTTCATAAATGAGCTATAGATTTTAAAATTTATGCCTATGGGCGCCTGGGTGGCTCAGTGGGTTAAGCCTCTACCTTCAGCTCAAGTCATGATCTCAGGGTCCTGGGATTGGGTCCCGAATAGGACTCTCTGCTCAGTGGAGAGCCTGCTTCCCCTTCTCTCTCTGCCTGCCTCTCTGCCTACTTGTGATTTCTCTCTCTGTGTGTCAAATAAATAAATAAAGTCTTTAAAAAAATTTATGCCTAATATGCACAGTATTGATTTTCGATGAATAGTAATACCATGCATTAATCTTTTGTTGCCCAATAGCAGCCTCCTGGTGACTCTGTAAATATTAAATGAGAAAATACAAAATATATTCAAAATACTCTGGTTAAAAGTGATCATACTGAACTATTAGAATCATGATATTGAGATATGTTTTTCTTGGGGTGCCTGGGTGGCTCAGTCGGTTGGGTATCTACCTCTTGATTTCCACCTTCATGATCTCAATGTTGTGAAATCGAGCCTGTATGGGCTCCATGCTTAGTGGAGGGAGTCTGCTTGAGATGTTCTCTCTCCTTCTGCTCCTCCTCCACTATAAACAAAAAAATCTTAAAAAAAAAAAAAAGAAATGTGTTTGTTCTTTCTTAAAAGAAAATAGGTTTAAAATTATCAGCTCCTTTATTTTAAACTTTCTTCTTCAGATTTATGACTTATTCTTACACAAAAACAAAGCACCAAGACCATTTGTGTATAGTATCAATTCGTTATTTAGTTTATATATGGATAATAACAAACATGGTAAAGAAGTTCAGAAATTTAAATATTTTTTCATTAAATTTGGTTTTAGATTGATTTCTCATAATCAAGTCAATGGAAAATATCTTTTGTATATATAGTCACATTTTCAAGCCTATCCAGTCTTATATATTTGTTGATAACCACTTATACTAAATATTTAATGGGTGTGAATATATATCATCTAAATTGTCTCCATTTCAAGTTTTTCTTTTATGTGTAATTCCTACACATGTGAGGTATTTGAACTACAAAATACAGTGTTTAGACCCAACTATATTTTAAGGTTGCTTAACTATTACTGTATATTTCATATTAAAGCATAACAGTCAGTAGGAACTTATGCCAATACAACCTTGAGTACAAAGCAGAGCACAGAACTATGCCCATGACAGACTTAGAAACCAAAACTAAGTGAGACTTGGATCTTCACTTACACCCCAGTTCTTTATGACATTTAGTTTATGCTCAAGATTTCTTTTTAAAGATTTTATTTATTTATTCAACAGACAGAGATCACAAGTAGGCAGAGAGGCAGGCAGAGAGAGAGGAAGGGAAGCAGGCTCCCTGCTGAGCAGAGAGCCCCATGCGGGGCTTAATCCCAGGACCCTGAGATCATGACCTGAGCCGAAGGCAGAGGCTTTAACCCACTGAGCCACCCAGGCACCCCCATACTCAAGTTTTTTAGTAGGAAAACCTGAGACAGTTTCTATAAAGAAATTTATTTTATAATTATGTTAGTCCAACTCATAATGAAATTTCTATTTGGTATAATGCTGGTGTAATTGGATTGATCATAACAAAGTTTATAATAATATCAATGATCATATATATTGGGTGATTGAGCTTAAACTTTCAAGATAGCCTCCCTGTGGAAGTTAATTAGCCAGAGGAAGAACTAGATGTAGAGAACAATTTGTTAACTGTTACAGGTTGGAGAATTAGAAAAAATCTTTTGCGCATGTACCCATGCTTCTGTATGGGAAAACATGTTAAACTGAGGGTGTAAATCTCTGTAAAATTAAAACAACTATTGGGTTTTGTTTCCATGCATCTCTTACCTAAATGTATAGAACACCATAATAATTATAATGTGATCAAGGTTCACTATCCACAGGAGCAACTTAAATTCGTGTTTGAGTTCAGTGGCCAGAGTACAATGCTATCTGTAGGTTATTTCAGAAATGTACACTTTAGGTCTCATCAGAGGCAAGTGAATGTGCATAGATAAGGCAAACACAATAATACATCTCAAAAGATCTTTCTCAATGTAGGTATTACCTTAGGGTGGAAAAAAAAAAGTTTGTTTTTGAAAGCCAGCACTTTTAGTTTTTCATTTTGCTTGCATCTGGAGGAGCATACTTAACAGCCCATCTTGGGTCAATGAATTTTTTTTTTCTATTTTTCTTCTCTAGCATGCAGTATAACTACCTGGTGAGTTTGTTTTATTCATTTTTCTAAAGTTATTTTGCATGTGCAGGCTAATTATAATTTTTCTCTTCCTCTTGAAAGAATTTTCTTTCTTTGTGACCAACATAGGACAATACATTTTTTCCTCAGTAGATGTGTCTTTTTCAAAAGTAAATTCAGCTTGACCTTGGGCTCTAGACAAGTGTCAATGTTGGTACTCCAAACATGTTATAATCTGAGTTATAGAAATGTGCAAATTGATGCAAAGTCCCCAAAGAACATGGTATATTGACCATCAAGAGCAAAAAAATGTACTGACAGAAAATAAAGAAGGAAAAAATTCAGATATGTTGGGACAAAAGAAGAAGAAAAACATAAAAGGAAAAAAGATGAGAGAGAAAAGGGAAGTTGGAAGATAGGTTTATTTGATGTACTCAGAGTAAGAAAATAAGTACCGGAAACTATTTCCTTTTCCTGAATATGGACACAATCACATGCAGTAACTGTTCTGCAGTAGGAGAATCATAATTCACAGAAGGATGTAAAAAAGATCAAAATATAAGTAGCAGAAGAAGGCATAAATGTATATACATATACTACGGAGCTCTAGGGAATAACTTAATTATTTGAGACTTTAGAGAGTTCTTAACCATCAGCTCACTCTTGCTTGCAAGAGAACATACAATGTTTGCTCAGAGAAGCAAACAGTGCAGTTGACTTTGGGGTGTTTTTGGTTTCCTTAGACACAGAGATTATGCATTTTAGGAAGAAAGGAGAAAAAGTTTGCCAATAAATTTGGAGCAGGAAATTGACCTTTAGGAAAAAGTCCAAACACAGACTAGGGTGGAGTGGTAGCCACTGTTCTAGTTCACTTCTGAATGTGACTATTAATGAACTCCATGTGGCTTCTGGTAAAACCTAAAACTACATCCAAGTCTGAAGAGATCATTATAAAGGCTGACAGTGCCAACAGAACTAATACCTAGTAGGGATCAAGTGTGAGGGGCAAAGCAGTGCTTCTATTAGATTAGCTATGCAAAATATATGCTAAACAACAACAATCATATTGTAATTTTAAAAAGCCAAAACAATATCATAGCAGAGTGCAGACTTAATACTAAATACCAGCATATCAGTAGATGTCAAATTGCTATCATCTTCAATTTTGTCCCTAACGGAAGTCAGTGTAGTTACTGAGTGATGGTAGTGTGGGCTAGGAAGGAGTTAGATGTTTAAGAACTATAGCAGTGAGAGAAAGCCCTAAGATGCCTATTGTTGTTTTTCCACATTAAACATCTTTAAAATCAGAGTGCATTGTTCCTTGGTATCCACCATACAGTTATTGGTTAGAGAGCAGTCATGGAATTTTCATTGCTGCTCTTGCATGCACTTGCTTGTTTGTCCTGCTGGTACAACAGTATAATTGCAATTCCTTGTTATGAAAGTCAAAATATTATTAGAGAGACACTTTGGAGAAAGAATATGAATATTGGGGCGCCTGGGTGGCTCAGTGGGTTAAGCCGCTGCCTTCGGCTCGGGTCATGATCTCAGGGTCCTGGGATCGAGCCCCGCATCGGGCTCTCTGCTCGGCGGGGAGCCTGCTTCCTCCTCTCTCTCTGCCTGCCTCTCTGCCTGCTTGTGATCTCTCTGTTAAATAAATAAATAAAAATCTTTAAAAAAAAAAAGAATATGAATATTAATTGTTTTCTGAAAACCTCTTATTAAAAGTTCCAGTAAGATCAGGTAAGCAAAAGCATCAAAATATGCATAGAGGGTGTCATATCTTGGAAAACATTTTGAGAGAAAAGTACTATTATAGGAAATATTGCATCACTATTACTGCATATAGACAATTATACTCTGTGAATAAACATATATATCAGTGTCTCTTAAGTCAAAAGGTGATCCAGAAAAAACACGTGACCCAGAGGAGTCAGACTCTGAAAAGGTGAAAGCATTAAGACCATCCTAACAAATATATTTTGTTTATATTATCTTTTTCATATGTACACAAATTTGTATTATAAAACTTTGTATGTAATTCTAAGAGTTCCTCCAATGGGCATAAAATTCCTAACTTATAAGAAAGAATACATTGACAGTACATTTTCTTTTATACTGGCTCATGAAAGAGGGGGAGTATTATAATTAAGTATAAGAAAACATAGTATTGGGGCACCTGGGTGGCTCAGTGGGTTAAGCCGCTGCCTTCGGCTCAGGTCATGATCTCAGAGTCCTGGGATCAAACCCCACATCGGGCTCTCTGCTCAGCAGGGAGCCTGCTTCCTCCTCTCTCTCTGCCTGCCTCTCTGCCTGCTTGTGATCTCTCTGTCAAATAAATAAATAAAATCTTTAAAAAAAAAAAGAAAAAGAAAACATAGTATTAAAAAGTACTATATGAATAATGCAGAGGGCCCACTATGATTGTTGGAAAAAGAAGGGGATGTGAGGAAATGAAGTCACATTTTGTTAGCTGGAGTATAACAGGAAAGACAACTTCCACAGAAATTGCTTCAGAGTGATTAAGCAGAGAAGAGATTTTATAGAGTTTTGGGGAGACAGGCATACTTTGAAGACATATAGCAAAAATTCTGAGAAAACAGCGAATATTAAGAAGTATTAACAAATTCTCCTGACCTTGGTGAACATCCTTGTGAAGATTATTTTGAATTCTCTGCCAAGTAAATCATATACCATGCTTTCATTCAGAGATTTATCTTATCTTTTGTTTGGAACCTATTTCCTGATTTCTTCATTTTCCTTGACTCTCTGTGTTGGTGTCTGCACAAAAGACAAAACAGCCACATTTTCCTAGTCTTCATGAACTGACCTCATACAGTGGTAGACTCTTGCCAATCAGTCTGGTTAGAAATTCTGAAGGCCTTTCACACTTGCATGGTAGTTCAACTTGCTTCCTTTGTTCTTAGTGCTGTCTAGAATATTCTGGGTTCCATCATTGCTGAAATGAGTGGAATCAAAGCCCCTTCCTTGGGCAGTCCCAGAAAAGTTAGATCATAGAGAGTCTGTCCAACTATTTCCCTCCTCAGGGAGAAGCTGGGGTCTGGCGTTTTTTTGCCTGTTTTCTCTGTGTATAATCCAGGGCGAGGGGCTATCACAACAAGTTGCATGCTAGATCAAACTATCATCTTTCTCACAGGACCCCAGATGACTAGAATATTTCAGGTCTCCTTAGCACTCCAAGACAGTCGAAACAGAAGCCAGTACTTTGGGCAGCCCCCAGAAGGGTTGGGGCATTGGATGTATGGCACGACTCTTTGCTATTCTAGAAAGAAGCTCAGAGCTGTTTTTTTTTATCCACTTGGTTTGTGCTAATCTGGTGGGAGTGGCTATATTCAGTGTCAGTCCAAAGTTCTATCTCTGTTCTTACTAGCTCCCAGAAGGATAGATTATCTAGGTCCTGTCAGCACTCTGTGACAAACAAGACTGAAATCAGGCCTTTGCTAGTTATAGGAAACCTATGGTGTTGAAAGCACAGACTAACTTCTTCCCTCCATAGAGAGAGAAATAGGACTTCTGTGTTCCAGGGAAATAAGCATTTTCAGCTTACTAAATATTGCCAAATGGCCCTCCAAAATGATGCCCCAATTAACTCTTCCTCCAATATTCCATGAATCTCTTTTTTTCTTTAGCCTGTTTCTAAACTCTTTAGTCTATTCCTCATTCATTGTATTTGTTCTTGCATATCACACTGTTTCAATTTCCATGTTACCAGATTGGCTCCATTGGTTTCTGTAAGACGCGTCTCTCTTTTTCTTGTTTATCATTATCTTGGTCATTCCTGGCCCTTTTTCTTTCCACATAATTTTTTTGAGCAGCTTACCCAGTTCCAAATAATAATAATAAAAATAGTAATTAATAATAATAATAAAAGGTGCTGTCGGGTTCTTTATTGGGATTGCATTAAATTCCACTGACATGAGGTATCTAAAAATAGTGAAATTCATAGAAGCATAGAGTAGAATGGTGGTTTGCAGGGGTTGGGGAGAAGGGGAAATGGAGAGTTGTTATATATCAGTTTTAAAATTTCAATTATGAAATTATGCTGGATAAATAAGTTCTAGAGAATACTACTGTACACATAACACCTGTAGATAACAATGCAACAAACATTTAAGAGCCTAGATCTCACTTAGTGTTTGTACCACAATAAAAAGGGAAAGATGAAAAGAAATAATTTTTTTCATATATATAAATTGTGTGTGTGTTTTTGTACATATACTCTCTTTTTAAACGATTGTTATATTCATTTTGGAAAGCTTCATAAGTGATCTGACATATTCACTAATACTCAAGAATCTTGTTTTGATAAGATTAAGTTGAATTTTCTCCTTAATGTCTTGTATATCTAATATGACTATCTTTGATCTTTCCCTTCTCTTCACTGGCATTCTTTCTTTGTTCTCTTTCTTTGCATTTCTGTAAAAGATGCATTCACCTTCGTTTTCATTTAACTTTTGACTGCACCTTCTACTGCATCTTTGTTGTCATATTCCTGATGTCTCTTTGTGGTTTTCTTTTTATCTAAAAATTCTATTCCATTCAGCTTTTAATCTTTTAAACCTATTCTACCAACACTGTCTCTTTTAATCTTCTCTTGGTGTCCCTTTTTGTTGTGGCTCTTGATCTTTTGATTCCGTTTCCCACTTTATCAAAAATGACTCACTGTCCTGCTTTGTCTTATGATTAAGAACCTTAGATGAAAATTATTTTATAATAACTAGAAGAAAGTTATCACAGGCATAAAACTTTTTAATGACATGCTAATTCACTAGTTTACTGTCAGATTCAATTTAATTATGAAATACTCTCTTTTGATTGAAATATTACACATTAATAACAACCTTCTTCATGCATATACTGCCTCCCATAATAAAAATATAAAGATTCCCCCAAATCACAAAATAGGTGGAGGGCAACCCAGTTAATATTGGTCTATAGTGTGTAAAGAAAAGGGAAAGAATTATTCTCCTTGTTCACATAAAACTTACTTTTTATTTCTTTATAATCTAATACATATATATTTAATTCCTTCAATAGTTCTGATGGCTGTATTATCAATAATCATTCATAAATCTATGGAACAATATTGCTAAATTGCAGTAATTGAATGTAGTAATAGTAAACCAAAAATCACTTGGTATACATAAACTTCAAACATTGCTACAAGCAGAGGGAGCTAAGTCACAAAATGTTAAAAGAAACGTTATGAGTGAGGGTAAGTGCAGGTTACCAATTTTTGCATTAAGTGCTTTGAAACTCAAGACTAAAAGCTAGATGCCCTAAGCATCTCTTCCTTTGACTGTTGATTCCTATCCTTTAATATTCTTTGTAGTACATTGGTAATCTAATGAGTAAATGAGTTTCCTAAGTTCTGTAAGGTGCTCTAGCAAGTTACTCTAACCCAAAGAGGGGGACTGTGGCAAGTTCTGATTTATAGCCAGCTGACCAGAAGGACAAATGGTAACCTGGACTTGTGATTGGCATCCTGATTTGAAGGGCGGTGTTGGAACCTATATTGGTCATAAGGTAAGCACATAAGGCAAGCACACAGGTAACAGCATGGGTTTGGGATTGGCGCCTGAGAAGTGGAAGTTAGTCTTTTTTGCCTGAGACCTTTATCTGTGGACTCTAATGTTAGTTCCAGGTAGATACTGTCAAAATTAAGTTGAACTGGGTTGAATTATAGGACACCATGCTAGTGTCTGAGAACTGCTTGCTGGTGTAGGGAAACCCCTCTTCAAACACTAGAGTTGGGTCCAGAAACTGAAAAGACTTATTCCCCCTATATCTATTACTTTTTGATCAACTTTTTCCAGCACTATATGTATATGTGCTTCTCATCTATAAATTAATTATAGTCGTAGGAAATATAAGAATATAGGATAAATATAAGATATAATTAAATATAATATATATAATATAAACATAATAATAAATATAATATAAGTATAATAAAAATATAAGAATATTTTAAAAATGTATCTTGAAGCAATCTAACATTGGTGAAGGGGGGAAAAACAATTTGGAATCAAACTATCATGACCATTTTGGTCTTAAATGAAGTATCATAATTCATGCTAGTTCCAACCAGCATGAATTATGATACTGGCTTCTAAGGGTTGGACATGGAAAAATAATACTTTCCCTACTTCCTTAGTTCTAAGAAAAAGAAGTTTCTGGAGTAGGTAACAGCCATATTTTAGTGAGTCTTTTGCTATGCCAGTTACACAAAGAATTGAATAGAGTGTGCAGAGATAAATTGTTCTCAATTATAAACAGCAGATAATTAAATATCAGGGAGGAGGCAAAAATGTGTCCCTTATAAAAAGGAAAAACAAAACCCTAAAAGTCTGAGAAGGGCAGAGCAATAGGAGGAGAGGCTTAGAGAAATCATGGTCTACCTGGGTGTTATTTATTCTTTGTTGTTGTTCCTGTTTATTAAATGCAAATGTCTCTGTAGTCTCCAGATTTCAGTAGAATCTGCTACACAATCTTTATTTGTTTGTTGCTTTTGGTGGAAATGAAAGAAGAACCATAGTTTCATTTCTGAAATAACATCACCTGGAACAGGAAGAGTTGTTCAAGATACAGATAAAATATAAAAAAATCAAATTAACATTACTGAGTCATGAGTTCTTGTGTAGATGTGGTAAAACAAACAACGACGACAAAATAAAAAACCCCAAAAACCTCATAATATCCTCAAATACCCTCCATTCATGACCAATCTCTGAAGAGATTAGGGAGTTATGATAGTAAGGAATTTAAAACAGGAGTGAGGTATGATTTTTTTTTTTGAATTATCAAAGGCAACCTCACTAGAAACATTGAAAATATATTATTATGTATGTCACATATTTTATTGTTATCTACTATAGTCAAAATATTGAACATATTATAGTAGGTCTAAATTACATGGAGTTTTGAAGAGGCTTGATGTGGGGTTTTATCTTTATACAGAACAAATAGGAAGCCTTTGAAGTATGGTAAGCAGGGGATATAATGAAATCTGGCTTGAATTTTTGACAGGATGCAGAATGAAACAGATTTTGAGGAAGGTCAGAGTGGCTTCTGGGAGTTCGGCAAAGCATTTTTACACTAGTTGAGGTAGAGAAATAATAGGTGCGTAGGCTACTTTGACGAGATTGCTAATTTGTATATGAATGTGAGTTTGTGTGTAAAGAGTGTGAAAACTGGTAGGTAGGAAAGGTGGGTAGAATCAGTGGACATTTAGAAAAAAAAAGTACATGAAAATAAAGCTTCTATGATAACAGAGACTTCCAGTGACTGGATAAAGCAAATGTGATGCATCCATACAGCGGAGTACTATTCAGTGATAAACAGAAATAAACTGTATATCTGCACAGAAACTTGGATGATTCTTAAGTACATATAGCTAAGTGAAATGTCAGTCTGTAAAGGCTACATTCTGTATGATAACATTTACGCATTCTGAAAAGGATAAAACTATTGAGATAGAAAATACATCAATGGTTGCCAGGGTTTTGAGAAGAGCGGAGATGAAATAAATGAAGCACAAAAACATTTTTAGGGCGGTAAAACTATTCTGTATGACATAAGGATGCTAATTAAAATGCAAAATTGTTTTTCATGTGGAGTGATTTTTACATGGTAAATGGTGGACATACGACATTATGTGTCTTTCCAAACCCTTAAAATCATATAGAACACAAAATGAACCTGAATGTATGTGGATTTTTTAAAAATCAATTAGAAAATCCAGGAGTGCCAGGAATCACAGGAAGCTGTACGAAAAGAATTCTAATGTCTTAAACAGGTGTGAAAAAACCTTGGTGGGATAGACCAAAGAGGTGCTGATCTAAGTCACTTTGGAAATTGCTTCTGTCTTACAAACTATAGGCAAAAGGAGTGGTGCATAAGCACTGTACTTTACGTGATAAAGCAGTGTCCCATGAGGATATGGGTCAACATTTCTAAAAGCACTATTTATGTATATTGGAATTTAACAATTTAAGTAAATGGCTGTCTGATTGTGAGAAATGGGTTTCTAATTGTTGGAGTGGGAGTGAGAGGTTTGATAAGCAAGAAGAGGAGGCTAGGTGACCAGGTGGTAATGGATTAAAATTGGAAACATCAGTATGAGTGACATTTGGCTAAACATAGATTCAGATGGTTACATTTAAAAATATATATAAATATCTGTATAATCACTGATTAGAAAACACATATATATTCCCTCACTGTTTCAGATAAAAGTGTCTGGAAACAATGATACTCCTGCAGCAACAAGTATACTTAGTGCTCATATCTTGGTTTCTAATAATGTTCTTCAATATGAGAACAAGAAATTTCCAGATAAATCAGTGACTCTAAGACCATGGGAAAATAGATGAGATGGGCCTGGATATCTTAAGGTTCCAGAAATTAAGGAAGTACTAAAACAAACAACAACCAAAAAAAAAAACCACTATAATATAGGAATATGTCAAAAGGATACGGGATCCAACTGAACGAGCGCTCAATGGGCAAAATCAGAACAATTTAAGCAAAAACCAATGTATTGGATTATAACCCAGTGTAGCATAAAAGTATCCACATATTTATAATGATATAAACAAATGATGGAATAGATAATAAGTGAGAGAGATGGGACGAATTTACTATGCAGAAGAATTCCAAATAATTTATTCTACACATTTAAGGAAATTGCTGATAATGTCCCATTCAAGTGTGGGCCATACCTAAGTGGATTCCTTCCAAAAAGTAACATGTGGAAAGGGAAGGAAAAGGGAAACAGTACAGTGGAGAGACCTGAGATACACTCAAGTGTGGCATCAACAGTGACAAATCGTTTTGACAGTACATATCCCTTATAATGGTGTAATGTAAGACAATTGTAGCTGGGGAAGTGGGTGTGAGGTAGATGGTAATTCTCTGTGCTATCTTTGAAGTTTTACTATAAATCTAAAACAGATCTTTTTTTTTTTTAAGATTTTATTTATTTGTATGACAGACAGAGTCTGACGTGGGGCTCAATCCCAGGACCCTGGGATCATGACCCTAGTCGAAGGCAAAGCCACCCAGGCATCCCACTGAGCCACCCAGGCACCCCAACAGATCTGTTTTTAAAATAATAGTGATGTTGATGATGATCATAGATTTAATACCTAAATCTATTTTTAATTTCCTGCAAAATATGGAATTCTGTTCTGTGCAAACTGAGACAATATATTAGACTCATTTCTGTCCTCATTTTTTCTTCTACTGAGTCTGTACCAAGATGCTTGACTCCCTCTTCCTGTATTTTATGAACCTCTTTGCCTTGTAAAATACAAACTGTGAATCAACCTTCCAGTCCGCCTTTTCTTTTCTATACTTTGAGAGCTAATTTCTACAAGGAAAAATGATATTTTGACCAGACCTCCATATCATTTGGGTCCCAAATAACTTCCAAAACTTTCGCATGAAGTTGTAAGGGTTATATCTCATCCTTTTGTATCTTTCATAACTTTTGTACTTTTCCATAGCCTTAGGATGAACAGTGCTTCCTTCTCACGGCCATTGTTTCCATGCCTGCACAGACTTCTTCTCTTTCTAATTTCCTCTACTTCACCAAAATCTCTTCTATCTTCCATGTAGTTAACTATTTCTTTCTACTCACAATTTCCTCAATTTATAAACATGACCAAAAAATATTTATCATATAAAACCAAACAAACAAACAAGCAACAATAGCAATAATAGGTACATATATTCTCTCCACTTCCTCATTTCCTTTTCATTGGTTCTCTTACGCATTTGGGCTTTCCTGAAGAAAGTCCACTGACAACATTGTTGCCTTTGTCATCATTACTCTCTGAAGTTTTAGGGTCAATGACTAATGTATTCTTTATTTTCATTGCTCTGAGATAGGACACTGTTTCTATTCCTAACTTTAAACTCTTTTCCCTGTCATTTATTTGACTTTTTTTTGCAAGTTCACCTTTATTATAATTGTGATGTTGGGAAAAAAAAGCAGGGTAGAATCATAGACAGTGATCGAACAGTGAGAATTTTAGAGAAGATGGTAAGAAAGTAATTATCTCAGAGGTAAATTTGAGCAAAGATCAAGCCATACAATGATATGAAGACAGGCAGGAGGGATGTTTAAGGCACAGGTACAGAAGGTCCTCAGATAGGGAAGCAGGAACAAACCTTGAGTAATGCAGTAATAAACATGAAGGCCAATGTGGTCAGGTTAGTGAGCTAGAGTTAGGCACACGAAAAAGGGATAAGAGATCAGAGAGCTACAAAGACCAGATTGGTGGGACTTTATGTAGCAGGAAGATAATAGTTTATAGTATTCCGAATGTGTTGGAGTGGTGTGTCGTGATAGAATTCTTTTAAAAGATAATCTCAGCTATATACAAAATTGACTGTAGTGAGATGAAAATGAAGATAAAGAAATTTCATTTGGAGGCCAATGCCATAGCCTAGCTAAGATGAGGGTATTGTAGGAGAGAAGCTGAGATATTTCTAGCTTCATAGTTTAAGGACTAGTTTATGTTAAAACTATTTTGTTAATTCAAATTAAATCTTTAAAAACTCAATAGACAAAATACACATTAAACAAACTTTATAACATTTTACTGCTATAGATGCAAGTGAAAATGTGACAGAGAATTAAAAATGAAACTGACTTTGTATTTTATGCACATAAAATATTTTTGGAAAACTCTGTAATTTCATAATACCAAAGGAATTTTTCCTTCAAACGCAAGCTAACAAAATGTCCTAATGTTGACAACCACTATCCTCAGGTAGTTATTATACTTTCTTTATTGTGCCTGTTTCAGCCTTGTTTTTAATTAATTGGCAGCTTAAAAAAGTATCTTTGGATAAAAATACTTGCAGTATTGTATGAAAATGCAAGATATTTACTGTAAATATAAATATTTCAAAAAATAAGATTATTCAGAAGCAAAGGAAACAGAATAAGAACATTTTTACATTCACAGTGTAATATAAAATGAAGATTAAGGAATATTTTTAACTTTCATAAATCTTTGCACTGGCAAAATTATTACTTTTTTTTTTTTTTTTGGCTGTCCGTATGAAATGGGTTAATATTTTCTTGATAACTTATGAACGTTCTTTTTTTTCTCTTATAACAAAGAAGCTACCAGCAGGTAAGAAATTTCAAAGTAAATATATGGGCACATGAACATTTTTGTATTTCTTTTTTTTCCTCCCTCACAAACTACTGTCCTTGTGGGAAACTTTTATGACTTTTTAAAATTAATCTTTTTAGAATTATCTTATTTCTCCTATTTCAAAGAAGACTTCCTTACCTGTCCTTATTCAAGAAATATAAACCAAGGTATTTTATTAAATTTTAGCTTTAGCACTGCAGTAATGTACCCAGTATTGATTTGAAGTTTGAATAATGGGAATGATGTGATTCATTAGAGCATTATTGTAAGTTGTATTAAATAAGAGGAGTTGGTAAAAGAACATTAAGTCCTCAACCTTCCTATACTGTTTCAAAGTTTATTTATTTATTTATTTGTTTGTTTGTTTTTAGTAATCTCTGCACCCAGTGTTGGGCTCCAACTTATAACTCGGAGAACAAGAGTCCCATGCTCTTCTGAGTAAGCCAGCCAGGCTCTGCCCCTCCTATACTGTTTCAGGAAAAAAAAAGAAAAAAAAATCCACTAGGTTTTCTATCATTTACCTCATCTGTAATATACCTACATGCATGCATACATATATTATATATTGTTTTTCTTTAATAACTGAAAACTATGGTTTCCATGCTAGAGAAGAAAATGTCGTTGCCTTTACCATTATGTTCCTCTTGTTACCTCCTGCTTCATGCTCTTCTGATCCTTCCACTGAACAGCAAATTCTGAACTGAGGAATCCTTGGTCCACCAAATGCCTGGTATACTGCTAGGTTTGAGTAATTTTGAAAGATATTTAATTTCAGCCTTTTAGAATTTAATTTAATGAAAACTACTAAACCCAATAAATCCCATGCTGGGAACTGACTCTAAAATATTTGCTTTTATGAAGGGGCAAATCTCTATAGCAAAGACTTTCTCCTAAGCATCTTAGACATTTCTTACATTCCGTTTATCATTAATAAATACTCTAATTGGTGTGCTAACACTTTTATTTAATGAAGTTCTATTTGAAACACAAATATTCCTTAACATGAATTTAAAGAAGTATAGTTAATTTTTTTGTTGTTGTTGTTGGTTTACAGTACTTTCAGCTTCAGGTCATGGTATAGATTTATTGTTCAAATTGAGTTCACCGAACTGTGAAGTGTGGGTGTGTATTTGAGAGCTGTTGGAAAAGGCTTTCTGCATAAATGCCTGTAGGAGCAATCTGTTCATGTTCAAAATAGCATTCTCTTTTCACTTCTTATTTCTTACATATTCTGTGCTTTATTATTCTCAATATCACCCACTTAAAATATAGGCATTATTTCACAATTCTTGAGAGAATTTGTTCAACACTTTTACTACTTTCACTGGCCTTATTAATATATTAGCTATATTATTTTCTATTGTAACTTCTCTGAATATTGATTTACTTCTAAATTTGAATTTTAGCATCTAAGTTTGCCAAAGAAATGTTTTATCTGAGAATATATTTACTAGGTTCTTGATATAGGGCAAGCAGTAATAATGTTACTTTTATGTGGTTGGTATCATGAACATTTTAGAAATTTCTATTATATAAAAACCATACAATAAACCTATTCATTGCAATGTCCTGAAATTTGATGATTCGCCTGGACAATAAGTAAAATCATTAATCTGTGGGTGAAATTAAAATAAATATTTGGCTGGCTATAAAAAAAAACTTAGGCAATGACACTAATCCCCTTAATAAGAACTCCATTCACCTTGTAGATAGCGCATTTTGGTAAATTGCTCCACTCTCTCCCATTTGCTCATTCAAAATCTCTTTGTCATTTCTAATAGCTATCTCACTTTGTCTCAGCCATGATTTCTAAACCACCAACATTACTACCCTAGCAACATTCATTACACTGTTTACTTTTCTCTGTCTCCTATGCTAGCACACCAATCCAAGCTGCCATCATCTCCCACAGAGATGTTTAAAAAACTCTTCTAATTGATCACCCCTCTTACAGTGTTGCTGGCCACAGTGCCGTCTCCAAATATGCGGCAGAATCATCTCTCCAAATCAAATTATAAATATTAAAAAGGTGTTTAACTCTTAGTTTTCTTCTCAGATGTCATCACATAGAGGTGGTCTCCTTGACCACCCAATATAAAATTGTTCTTATACTTTTATTTTCTAATAAACTTATTTATGTGTCAGGAGCACACTGTTTCTCAGTCTTATTTTTTTTTTTAAGATTTTATTTATTTATTTGATAGACATAGATCACAAGTAGGCAGAGAGGCAGGCAGAGAGAGAGGAGGAAGCAGGCTCCCTGATGAGCAGAGAGCGCGATGCGGGGCTCGATCCCAGGACCCTGGGATCATGACCTGACCAAAGGCAGAGGCTTTAACCCACTGAGCCACCCACGCGCCCCTGTTTCTCAGTCTTACATATGTAGTTTCCAGTATCGAAAGATAAATTTTCCATAAAAGGTAAAATCATGACTTTCATTCAAATATAAAAATGAGCATATGCTAAAGATTTTATTTTACCCATCAATGAAGGAAATAGAAGTTTTAACTGGTTTAAAAGAGAATCTGAAGAATAGAGACATTTATAGTTCAGTAATACTTAAACAAATATGGAAATGGAGACAAAACTGGTTTCCCTCAGGGTGGGAGTAAAACATCAGGACAGAACAGTATCTGCATCCTTTTCAGATACGTACTACTAATAGAGATGCAAAATAGCTTGTCCAAAAAAAAAAAAAAAATAGAAAGAAAGAAAGAAAAAGAAAATTCATGCATAAAGCTAAGATAACTAACCTGAAATTATATATTGCGTATAGATAATACAGAGATCTCAATGAAGCACAAATTTCTCTCTATTTCAAAATAATGCCTTGTCAATAGCTAGCACACATAAAATATGACTTTTTGAAAGATTCCTTCCTTTATGGGATAGTCTAAAATGTATTTAATATTTGCAATATTTTTTGGTTATTTACAGTAAAAATATCTACTTAGAAATATTGTCTTGCATTTAAGTTCTTCTGAAAGAGAAAAAAAGTTTGTAAACCTATATTAAACTAATTATAAACTACACCAGATAATTTAGAAATTAAAATAAACATTAAGTTAGTATAATTGTTCTTTTGGTAGACAAAGGAAATTTAACTATAAAGGCATTAACTTAGAACTAGATATACAGGTACTGTATTTGTGTCCACACTGACTGAAACTTGTAAAATAATAACCAAATGATATGTATGCTATTAAACAAGATTTCAACTTTTGATCAGCAATACTTATTCTATAAATAGCTGTTCATCATTTACATAATTCATTTGTTTTATATATTAAAAAAACACATTTCTAAGTATCATGTATGTGAGCTGCTGAATTAACCAATCGTGGAACTTTCTAAATTTGTTATGTTAGTAGCAAATTGTCATATTGGTTTTGCTCACTGAAGTTTTTATTTTTCATTTATTTACATGCACCCTAAGTCATCCTAATTATTATATCATTCAACAAAGATATAATAAACTTATGTTATGGGTTATAATGTGGAAATGTAAGTGAATGGAAGAAAAAAATACAACATGATAATCAACAATAGATTCAAAGATACACAAATATGGCCTTTTTCCTAATTTGCCTTTCAAAAGTGGAAGTAATCATAAGTTAGAATCTGAATATTTACTAAGCTATGCATTATTTCTAATCTAATTGTTAATCTAATTTGATATTGAAGTGACTTGCCCAAAGTCATATGGGGTTTCTTTGATAGAACAGAGATAAAACTACATGTTTAGCTTATATCTCTTCTGGCTTTATTTTCATTGTAACACACTAAGAAATATTTATAGCATTTGAAAGAAATCTTGAATAATGGACTAAATTTTAATAGATTTCAATGAAAGAGTGGGATAAGATTTAGATTGCAATTACTGTTGTGCTTTTCTTATAACTAACTAGATGTAAAATTTCTGATCTGTCCTTGTCTTTCTTAATATTTGGTCAATAAATAGATAAAACTGTTCATGTCATCTCTGTCCAGAAGGTATTATATATAAACCTTATTTTCATAGTTTTTTTTCTTAAAGATTTTATTTATTTGAGAGAAAGAGAGTGAGAGAGCACAAATAGGAGGAGGGGGAGGGGCAGCGAGAGAGGTGGAGTGGGAGGGAGAAGCAGACTCCCCACTGAGCAGGTTGCCAGAGGAAGGGCTTAATCACAGGACCCTGGGATCATGACCTAAACTGAAGGCAGACACTTAACCAACTGAGCTACCCAGGTACCCCCCTGTTCTCAGAGTTTATAAACCTAATGCTTACAAGGCAGTATTTAGAGAAGTTGCATTGTATTGATGATTTATGAAAAAAAAATAGTTTCATTTGTCAACCTATATTTTTAAAAAGATATATTGTGGTTCTTCTTCAAACAAAAGGAACTCATAAAAGTTATTATATTCAACTCGTTAATTGAAATGGGAATCAGCAAGATGTTAAAAATTACTTCAAGGAGCATTTGAAAAAATAGGTACATATAAAGCAATTTAATAGATGGCTGGATTAAATAAAAAACTGGTTAATGTCTAACAAGGCCATAAAATACAGCCTGCAGAATATTTTGTTTTATCAAAAATAGACTATTTTTAACTTGACAGGACAAAAATCTACACATTAAGATCTTTCCCTTCAGAGTCATAAATCAGCCTAGACAATAGAAAGTTAAGCCCAGAATGCACTTAAAAATACCCAGTAATCTCTCTTGTCTATTTCTAAGCTTTGGATAAATTTTATGACATATTCCAGTAACAATTCATAGAGAAGTTACTGTCTGTTGTGACGTTACTATCTGTTGTTTTATTCATAATGTTGTTTGTAGGGGTGCCTCTTCGTGTCTGCCTGGTGAACTTGGAATCATTCTTCAAAACATCTCTTCCACATTTTACCTTCTCATGGAATCTTTCCCCAAAACCTGTCCCTCCTCTATACTACAGAAATTATATTAAATATGAGAGCTCAGAATAATGGATATAGTCTGATAGCATTTTGGAAGAGAAGGGAGTTATGACCCATAATGGTAAAGAGAGTCACAAAAAGTCAGTTAAGGGTGGAAGAGACAGATGTAGGGGATATGGAGCCCAATCTAGTACAGTATCTGTTTAAGGGGCACACAATCAGTGGAAAAAAATAAATAAGTCAGTCTTCTAAATAAACAAGCCAGAGGTCTTCTTCAAATTCAGTGTCCTTGTCATTGCACTTTAGCAATTCAAATAAGGCAATGGGAAAGGTGATATTTAACCTTTTATTTTCTAAATTGAAATGCATTACTAAAGCAATAAAAGAAGGTGTTCTGTTTGTTTTTTAGAGATTTTATTTATTTATTTGAGAGAGGGGGTAGAGAGAGAAAGAGAGAGAATGAGCAGGAGAAGGGGCAGAGGGAGAAGCAGACTCCCCATTGAGCAGGGAGCCGGATGCAGGACTCTATCCTGGGACTCCAGGGTCAAGAATTAAGCCAAAGGCAGACACTTAACTTACTGAATCACTCAGATCCCCTGAGAGGGTGTTCATTTAAATCAATTAGATTTCCTATTTATCTATTCTTTATTTTTACTTTTTATAATTTATCTCCAAAATAAGATTTTCGTCTGGGTTTTATAAGATACACAGAAAATAAGAAAATCATTTTAGCTACATAAAAATGTATCAGTATTATGCAAGTATGAATATTCATCTATAATTAAAGAATATGTAATACTTAAATATTAATTTTGTACCTGTGGATTGAAAGGTGTATATTGTATATCTCTAGAGCCTAATCTGTTCCCATTGACTCATATAGGATTTCTTTACATACAGATTCTAAAAAATGTACAGTAATGTATTAAATGTTTATTCTCTTAGTTTTCCATATAATTTTAAAGAAGGATTTTGCTTTTATTGATTTTTTGCAGTTTCAATAAAATTCATTTACAAGGGAGGTCCTGTGAGAAATAAATTTAACCTAAATTTGACAGATGCGAAGTTCTATTTCCCTGCAATATACATCATCACAGTTATTATTGGGGATTATCATATTATCTAAAGAGAAGAATTGATTTACTGTGCGTATATGATGCAAATTAATATACCAGCAATGATTAACACAGATTACATTAATAGAGTAATTGAAACCCAAGAGAAATCTTTGATAATGAAGCTTAGGCAAATAAACACTGATGTAAATAGTGACATGCTGGGGAAGAGAAGGGGGGGGAGGTAAAAGATCACATGAGGAAGCACAATGTCATCAATGATTATATTGTAATCCTGACACTGTTCTAAGTTTTTTTTAAGATTTTATTTATTTTTTTGAGAGAGAGAGAAAGCAAGAACGAGGCAGGGGTGTGGAGGGGGTCTGTGGGAAAGGAGCAGAAAGGAAGTGAAAGGGAGGAGGAAAAAATCTCAAGCTATCCTTTTTGAGCACTGAGATCCAACCTTGGGCTTGATTTCACCATCCTAAGATCATGAGTTGAGCCAAAACCAAGAGTCTCATGCTTGACTGACTGAGTTATTCAGGTACCCCCTAAGTGTTTTTCATATATAAATGTAACTAACACGGTGTCTTATATTTTGAACTGCATTACAGAAATTCATGAAATGTATGTGAAATTTAAAAAAAAAATCAGAAGAGAATTTAAATATAGGGTTTTATGATAATTTTTCTACTAAAACGAACCAACAAATATGAGAAATTATTAATAATAATACTAATTTCAAGTGTGAACTATTTTGAATAAACCTAGTATTATAAGGCACAACTATAAAATAAAATAATTTATTTTTAATACATGTAGCAGCATTTTTATATAAAATAATGGTGAGGTTGCAGGGAGACTGAATCACTTGTATGTTGCTGATGGGAATGTAAAATAGCACAGCCACTCTGAAAAACAGTTTGATACTTTCTTAACAAAACTAAACATACAATTACCTTTCAACCCAGATATTATACTCTTGGGCATTTATCCCAGAGAAATGAAAACTTATAGTCACACAAAAACTTAAACACACACAAAAAAATGTTCATAGCAGCTTTATTCATAATGTCCCATGTAGAAAACAACCCAAATATCTTGCAACAAGTGAATGATTAAACACCCATAATATGGAATACTATGTGGCAAGAAATAGGTGTAAATTACTGATATAAACAACAACCTAGATGAAGCTCAAAGACATGTTAAATGAAAAAAGTCCAGTCTTAAAGGTTACATGACTTCTGACTTCAGTTCTGACATCTAAAGAGCCTGAAGTCATCACTCCCATATTTACAACAGAAAAAAAAGCTGAAAACTGAAAATCAACATTTTTCCTAGATTCATCAGCAAACTGAGGTTGCAGTTGCTGCTTCTAAGTCTGGAAAGACAGGCAAATCAAGGAAATCATGTCCAAGATGTGCTTACCTGGAGCAGAACCGCTGAAGCCATCCATTGGCTTCAGCACTTATGTAATAAGTATAATAAATTGCTGGAGGCAAAATGTGGACTGACTTGAAAGTGGAAAACTCATGGGGCACCTGAGTGGCTCAGTGGGTTAAAGCCTCTGCCTTTGGCCCAGGTCATGATCCCAGGGTCCTGGGATTGAGCCCCTCATCAGGCTCTCTGCTCAGCAGGGAGCCTGCCTCCTCCTCTCTCTCTCTCTCTGCCTGCTTGTGATCTCTATCAAATAAATAAATAAAATCTTTAGAAAAAAAAAGTGGAAAACTCTTGGAGCCACATTCTTAGTGGGGGTCCACACTTTCATAAGTTTTACCTTCAGGAACTCCACCAGATTCTCACAAGAGCCAATAATGGAGGAAGGGGAGAAGTAGTTTTTTGAAATACCCCCAGAGCATTTTTTATAAAAGACTTACTCTCTAGGGAAAAAATAATTTACCAGAACATTGTTCCACATGGGGGGGCAGGAGGAGGCACCTACTCTCTTCCAGCCCTGTCTGTTCTTCCTGTCTCCCCTAAAGGGAAAAAGCTAAGATTTAATCATCAGATTCTAGAACATTTCCTTACCCTCACACCTAATGACCATGCCAAGAAGGTTCTAGTATAATAAGGATGGATTACATTGGAAAGGGTGACAAGATGCATATTCTATCTAAAGAGGAGTTATTAGGGAAATCCAAAGACAATAAAGGGTATGGAAACAAGGACATTAGAGAAATTTGAACCTCTGGCACCTTTAGCAGTAACAATTATTAAACATAGCAGAATTCAACATAAAACCTCACATTAAAGTTCTCATTACCCAATATATCATGACTGACTTTCAGAAAAATTCTAAGGCACGCTACAAATAAACAAAACAAAACAGAGGCGAAAGCATCAGAATCAGACACCTAGCTAGATATGACAGAAGTTATGGAATTACTAGATAGGAAATTGAAAATAATGGTGATTAATGTCCCCAGGTTACATACTCCATCATTCAATTTATATAATATTCTTGAAATAACAAGATAGAGAGGTAGAGAACAGATTAGTGGTTGCCAGGGATTAAGGATGGAATTGGATGTGTGTGTCTATATAGGGGAGCATGGGAAGCCCCATCCCCTTTTTTTCCCGTGGAGGGGAGGAGCAGAAGGAGAGGGAGAGAGAGGATCTTAAGCAGGCTCTTGCCCAGTTTGGGGCTCAATCTCAAGACCCTGAGATATGACCTAAGCCAAAATCAAGAGTCTGGTGCTTAACTGACTGAGCCACCCAGGCACCCCAAGGGTAGCATGGGAAGCCTTATGGTGATGGAACAGTTCTGAATCTTGACTGTAGTACGAAATTGTGTAGAACTAGATAAACACACACATATATACACACACACACAGACCTCACACACACAAAAACTGGGAAATCTGAGTATATATTGTAGCTAGTATGAATGGTATATTTCTGGGTAGGATATTGAACCATAGTTATGAAAATGTTATATTTGTGAAAACTTTTGAAGGTACATGAGGCATCTCTATATATATTTTTGCAACTTTTTGTGATTCTGTAACTATTCCAAAATAAAACTTATTGAAAAAAGTGAAAGAAAATGTATGTGAAATAGGTTTTTCTGTTTTTTAGACGCCTTTTGTTTCTTTGAAACATTAGATCAGTGAATTAAATTTGTAGCTTTGAATGTGAGAGGAGGAATTACTATCTTATTTTTATTACTAAACTCCCATTTCCCATATTACTAAATAAACATATCATTACAGTCATTAAAGTAACTGGTTCTCTGACTTTTGAAGTAAGACTGGGGAGGGATCTTACACTTTTTACAATGATAATCCTATTACTCCCCCTTTTTGGTAAAATTAGCTACAAAAATTATGCCAGCCTCTTTTGACTATCTCAGTAGAGTCAATATTTTAACTATTAGATTATATATTTAATTTTTATAAGGAGGCAGCAGGCCACCATATTCAAGGACGGTGGTGAATAATATGGTTTAGGAAATTCTGGAGATAGTTACTAAAAACAAGTGAGCAAACAAAAAGTTCAAAAATAGTTGGAAAAAAAGAATTTTTAATGGACACAGAGCATCTAAGTATGACTCTTCTGAATTCTAGTATTATTTTGATGTAAAAACATTGCTCATATGTTTTGTTGTATGGGTAACATCTTGAGAATTTTCCTCAAATGTTTTATTCATATAGCTTATTTAATTTTCAGAAGTTATATGTACATAACTGCTATTTTTTTTTTTATGGTTCATTTCCTGGGATACCTGAGTCTTACAAGAATGACTCAGTGGTAGTCAGGTATAAATACGCTTATAATCTGGCCTCAGTTTGGGGTGCCTGGGTGGCTCAGTGGCTTAAAGCTTCTGCCTTCAGCTCAGGTCATGATCCCAGGGTCCTGGGATCGAGCCCTGCACCGAGCCCTGCATCGGGCTATTTGCTCAGCAGGGAGCCTGCTTCCTCCTCTCTCTCTGCCTGCCTCTCTGCGTACTTCTGATCTCTCTCTGCCAAATAAATAAATAAAATCTTTTAAAAAAATCTGGCCTCAGTTTACACCTTCAGCTTCATCCACTGCTGTCATCCCTGTTAAACTTGGTGTTCAGCCACACCAAACACATCTTTCATGCTAGATATTTGCAAGGTTTTTGCATTTTATGGAATATTATTTTCTGTTCGTGACATGCTTATGGGGCACATGATTGTACAATTTCCACTCAGACAAAACTAGAAACTGGTAAAATTTTGGATATTATTGGGATTATTATAATTCTGTTTGATGCTTTTCTTTCCACTGTAACACTGCCAAGTACCTATGGCAAAGACATCTTGTTTATCTTTTTACCCCAGGCCTAACAGATTTGCTGGCATATAGCGTAGTCCAAATGGTGAATCAATTAATAGCAAATATGCAAAGTCACCACAAATCTGCACTTTTTCATAAGAAGGCTTTTATTTTGGGACACCTGGCTGGCTCAGTCAGTTAAGCATCTGCCTTTGGCTCCTGATTTTGGTGTCCTGGGATGGGTTCTCAAGCCAGGCTCCCTGCTCAGTGGGGAGTCTTCTCTTTCTCCCTTTGCCCCACTCCTGTTTGTACACACACACACACACACACACACACACACACTCTCTCTCTCTCTCTCCCCCTCTCACTCTCTCAAATAAATAAAATCTTAGAAAAAAGAAGGCTTTTATTTTCATAGTTGAGCAGCATTAATCTATGCAACATTATGCCAATCATTTATTTTAAGGGCAGCTCTATGTACTATGCTATTAAGTAATAAGGCAAATGTCCTGCAATTTTTTTAGTTGAAAAATGATCTGTAATTGAGCTGTTTTTTGCCAGTATGATATATTTTCTTATTTCATTACATGCTATCTGTGGAGAAAAGGGACCATATTCATTTTACTATGTGTCTTGGCTTTATAAGATAAAGTAGGACAGGATGGTAATATTCTGTATTCTAAAGACAGTGTAATCTTGAGTAAATGGATCCTGATTTAACAAAATGGACTCAAATTTTACATGTGACCTCAAAAAACATTCCACATTCTTATGTGAAATCATTTTTTAAGAAAAGCTAGAAAGGAAAAGAAATGACCCATTTTAACCATAAAAAAACTTATTGGGGATGGAGGAAGTTAATAATTTGATAAGCTTGGAAACTTGTTACCGTAAATGTGTATTTTGTAGATCTAAGTATTCCTCATCTTCTGATTTTTTTTCCCTATAGATAAAATTACTTACACAAAACTGCTTAAAGAGTAGCATTTTTACCAATTAGTGATTTCAGCATAGTGGAGAGGCAATTGGTAGGTTTCATGGGCCTAAAGTCCCCAAGAACATTTTATAGATTTCAGTTTCCACTTGTGTCTAAGAGTCATCGTGGCGCATGCATACCCAGCTGCTCAACTGTATATTTGAAATATAGTCAGTTGACTACATTCGTTTGGGTCTGTACCTGGGCTCTCTATTCTGTTTTATTAACCTGTCTATTCTTCCACCAATACCACAGTCTTTGTGATTGCAGCTTTATAGTAAGTCGTGAGGTCCAGTTATCTCAGTCCTCTGAAATTCTTCTTTTTCAGTATTGTGTCTACAATTCTGAGTCTTTTGCCTTTCCATACAAACTTTGTAATCAGGCTGATATCCACACAATAACTTCCTGGGATTTTGATTGGGATTATGTCGAATCTTTCGATCAAGTTGGGAAGAACTAATATTTTGGCAAAACTGAGTTCTCAGTAGGAATGTGGAATCCTCTCCATGATGGAATATCTCTCCATTTACATAGATCTTCTTCTATTCCTTTCATCAGATTGTTATAGTTCTCCTCATACAGATCTTCTACATATATTACAATGGCTATATTTACACCTAAATATTTCATTTTTGCTGGTAATGTAAATTGCATTGTTTTTAATTTCAAATTCCAAGTGTTCATTGAGTAAAACAATTCATTTTTTTTGTATATTAACCTCTGTCTTGCACCTTGCTATAGTCACTTTTTAAGCTCAAGAAGTTTTTTGATTGATTCTTTAGATTTTCTACATAAACAATCATGTGTTTTGTGAAAAAGACAGCTTTAGTTTCTACCTTCTCAAATCTGTATACCTTTTATTTCCTTTATTTGTCTTATTGTATTAGCTAAGACTTCCCAGTATATGTTGAATGAGAGTGATAAAAGAAATATCCTTACCTCATTATCAGTTTAGGGAGAAGGCATTTAGTTCCTTACCATCAAGTGTGATGTTAGCTATAGATTTTTTTTTTTTGTAGATTTTATCAAGTTGAGGAAATTCCTCTGCACTCCTACTTTGCTGAGAATTTTTATAATAAATGGGTGGTGAATATGCCAAATGCTTTTTTTTTAAATTTTTTGATATGAAATGTGATTATTTTCTTTACCCTGTTAATGTGAATTATATTAACCGAGTTTCAAATGTTGAAATTGGCCTGCATACCTTTAATAAATCTCAATAACTGTGGTGTATATTTTTATTATACATTATTAGATTATATTTGCTAATGTTTTGGTGTAGGAATTTTACATTTATCGTTATGAAAGATTTTAGTCTGTGACTTACTTTTTGTGACACCATTCTATGGTTTAGATTTTAGGTTAATGTTGATCTCAGAATACATAAGGGAAGTGTTCTTTCTGCTGAGAAAACTGGTATTATTTCTTCTTAAATGTTTGATAGCATTCATTTATGGTTAACCTATCTGGGTGTTGTTCTTTTAGTTTTGGAAGAGTTTATGGTTGTTGCTTAAATTCATTTCATAAATAAAATTCTATTCAGATTATTTATTTCTCTTTGTATGAGTTTTGGTAGGTGTTGTCTTTCAACAAATTTGTCCATTTCATCTAAATTATCAAAGTTGTGACTGTAAGAATTGTCCATGATATTTCTTTATTATCCTTTTAATGTGCATGGGATCAGTATTGAACACCACTTTTCATTTCTGATATTAGTAATTTGTGTATTCTCTTTTTTTTTCATGACTAGAGCTTTATAAGCTTTATTATTTCAAAGAATAAGTTTTTGCCTTGTTAACTTTCCCATTGAGTTCATGTTTTCAATTTCAATGACTTCTGATCTTATTTTTATTTTTATTCTTCTAGTTACTTTAGATTAAGTTTTGTCTAATTTTTCTAGTGTCCTAAAATGGAAAGTTACATTGTTGATTTTAGAAATTTCTTCTTTTCTAAATACGTATTCAATGTTATAAATTTCTCTCTGATCTCTGCTTTCACTCTATCACATAATTTTTTATTATTTATATTTCCATTTAATTTAAAATAATTTTTAAAAATTTTGTTTTGGGGTGCCTGGGTGGTTCAGTCCACTCAGAGGGGAGTCTGCTTCTTCCTTTCTCTATGTCTTTGAACTTCCCCCTCTGCTTGTGCTCACTTTTTCAAATAAATAAATAAAATCTTTTAAAAAATTATATTTCTTTGACCCATAGGTTATTTCAAATTGTCTTATTTACTGCTTAAATATTTGAGATTTTTCATATACCATTTTATTACTGATGGAATTTCATTGTGATTTAATACCATAGTGACCTGAGAATATACTTTGTATGATTTCTATTCCAAAATTTGATTTTTTTTTCTCAGAATACAGTTTATCTTGGTGAATGTTGGGTCTAAGAAACCTCAGCCAGTTATACTCTCAAATAGTTGCTTCTAAGAAGCAGAGAATACTCTTACATGTTACAAAATGGTTCTTTTCCACTGCCCTTGCTGGAATCACTAGGGAATTTTTTTCTCTTTTATTCACTATGAGAACCAGGTAGAGATCCAGTAGGTAAAACTCAGAAAAGTGTGACTTCAGTATGTATTTAAGCATGTGATTTTTCTGGAAATAGGGACTTTCTGTAATCAATAAAATGATGTCATTCTGAATTTGAGTTGGCCCCAATCCAATATTTTAGAAAACAGAGGGGGATTTGAACGATCACACTAAAGTAACGCACAATGAGGAATTTCAAGTGAATTACAGACAGATTGAAGTGCTGCAGCTAGCTAAGAATATCAATGCTTACTGGCAACTATAAGAAGCCCAGGGGAGAATTATGGAGCAGATTCTGCCTCTGAGGTTCCAGAAGTAACCAGCTGTGTCAGGGGTTTGATTTTTAAGTTCTAGCCACCATAACTATGGTTTCTATTATTTTCAGTCACCTAGTTTCTGGTATTTTGTTACTGTGATCCTTGGTAAATAATATAATGACTCAAAGATGTGTCTAGTTTCTCTTGTTATCAATGTTGACTTTTTTTTTTTACTCTTCTATTTATGGGATAAACATATAAGTTCTTTTTTTTTTTAGTTTTTTTTTTTTTTTTTTTTTTTTTTTTTTTTTGACAGACAGAGATCACAAGTAGGTAGAGAGGCAGGCAGAGAGAGAGAGAGGAGGAGGCAGGCTCCCTGCTGAGCAGAGAGCCTGATGTGGGGCTTGATCCCAGGACCCTGGGATCATGACCTGGGCCAAAGGCAGAGGCTTTAACCTACTGAGCCACCCAGGCGCCCCAACATATAAGTTCTTATATATGAATGCTTTTTCCTTTATTCAGCTCATTATTATATGTCTCTGCTACTGTGTCTATTCCCCTAAGTGCAGTTCTCAAAAGCATGAGATATACTGTAAGGAGAAAGAGAGAACTGACTGGTAGTGGCCACTATAACTATTCAGTAAGAAGCCTTAATAACGGTGCAGTGATGTTTTCCATTTATAAGAAAGGGAAGGGGCTGCACAAAAAAATTCCCTTTATTTCTGGGAAACAGATGACCATGTGAGTTATAGTGAGATGCAAAAGGCACACTGAACTGAATACCAAACTAAAGTAACTCATCCTAGGGGCACCTGGATGGCTCAGTTTGGTGGAGCCTGTGACTCTTGACTTCAAGGTTGTAAGTTTGAGCCCCACATTAGACACAGAGCTTACCTAAAAAAAAAAAAAAAAAAAGTAACTTATCCTCATAGTAATCAGTCTTGATGGAAAAGTCATTGGAAGGCAAATGCACTAAATAATGACTTCAAATGGAGATGAAGGGAATTATATTTTCACTGTCTTTGAATGAGGATTGGTTAGTTAAAGGCTCCTTTAAGGAACAAAGGCTCTCATGTAGGAGTTGTGTAAGTATTCCTTATTCTATCAATTCTGGTCTATTTTAAATAGAGTCTTCTAAAAAACATAATGACTCCCATAATTCTCCCTAACTGGGCAGAGTCCTAGTCAAAGTGTTTGATGCTATTGTTATGCATACTTGCAGTTTTAAGGGCCTGACTCTAGATTAATTGGGAGGGTCAAATTAGAATGCAAGACAACTTTATTCCCTAGTTTAATACTGCTTATAGTTTCTGTTACATGGCCACCTGTGTTCCACATTAGCAAATTTGTTTCAAATCAAAACACTTGTTTTAATTGTAAATTTGGCATTAAGATGAGGAAAGGAAGGAAAGAAAAATTTTTCTGTCACATAGATTAACAAAAATATTGGAGTTTTTCCAGAGGATAAAAGAAGGTGTCCATAAAGGAAGAAATCCCAGTAACTTTGAGTCTACCAATGAGTACTTTTGCTGTGCAGGAAATAATTCAGAAATGCATATTCCTTGATGTTTAATGTTGGATTTTAAGTTGGATACTATTCTGAGCTTTAGTCACCTTCCATTATCCACAAAACTTCAGTATAATTAGTTTTCCTTCAAAACACTACCTTATTTATAAGTTGGTGAATAAAGGCAGAAATGCAAGCATTGCTTTTATCAGACGTTAGGGGATAAGTTGGTAAGAATGGAACAATTATTAGGGGCATATCAGAAATTTGTAGTGATCGGAAAAGATAGTATTTTAAAATGCTTACCACCCCACAAATAACTTCACACCGCATATGCTCAGAAATATTAAGGGGAGGAAAAATTACAGAATGTGAACCCTAGTAATTTTATTTGGATATTAAAGGAAATGATGCCTGTAGGATGCAAAAGATATTTGAGGAAATTTGAATAATTACCTTTTACATGATTGTAAAGAATTCAAGAGTCATTTAATGGGTTTTTAGTATTTTCCAAAAACTGAATCTCAACTGTTAGAAACTTTAGTCCAACAAAAGAGACTGATATATACAAAATTTACAATAGTTCAATGTGTAGTATAAAAATATTTTTAGGATCCTAAAAGAAGAGACAATTTAAAGATGGTAACAGTAATTAATCATGATAAAGTTCTGGAAAGAAACTAAGGATACCTAAGATTGAAAATATGTGACGATATGAAGATAGGAGGGTATAAAGTTTTAAGAATAAGATGCTGTTGAAAACAAATGAAACATAGAAAATAGGATTTTGTCCATGCATTTCTCTTAGGATTGGTTAGGTCTGTGTATAATTGTGGATTCACAAGAAAGAGTTAATAGCAAGTTAGAAAATAAAGTAAATGATCCTCAGATTTCTTTCTCAGGGTTTGAAGGCTACCAATTCTTTCACTTTCACTTGGGTTTTGTGTTATTGGATAGAATTTTATATGTGTGAGTGTGAGTGTATGTGTATCCTAGAGCATGGTATGAAAACTTGAATCAACTACACATGAAAAACACAAGAATTATTAGTAGTCTAAAAGTAAAGCATTTAAGGGTACCGGGGTGGCTCAGTCGGTTAAGTGACTATATTTCAACTCATGTCATGATCCCAGAGATATGGGATTGATTTTTGCATGGGGCTCCCTGATCTGCCAAGAACCTGTTTCTTCCTTTGCCTCTGCCTCTCTCTCTCTCTCTCTGTGTCTCATGAATAAATAAAATCTTTAAAAAAAAAACATTTGAAAAGCAATATTTTCAGATTTCTCCACAATGTTGAATAAAATGGAGTCATGATTCCCTCCAGGAAAATGTAGAACAATTTTATAAAGGACTTTCAAATTCTTCCTACTTGATAAAAGTCTTACGAAATACTTTAGTTTGCTTTGCCCTTGATAGTTACTATAAACTCAGAATTTTCAGTCTAGTTATCAAACTAACAACATGGGATTTTGCCCATTTAGGCTTAATAAGAGCTATTTGTGATTAATTTGTGTATTTATGTTATTCTTTATTGTGATGGATTGCATGAAAATATAAAAAAGTTTAAAACAAAAATACATAAATCAAGCTTTATGCAATGAAAAAGAAGGCATCTGTCATGTATTTTGCATTTATTCTCTTTGTGGATGTCATAGAGGTTAGGAAAACTAATTAGTGAAAGGTTAGTTCAGTTTTTCACATGCTGGCTTTTCATTAATCTCTTCTAAGTACTCAATAAGCACTCAGATTACTCAATCAAAAGTGTAAAAAATATTGTTTTTAAATTTCAGCAATCCAAAACTCTGAGATTAATGGGTGTGATTACATTTTAGTTTATTCTGTTCTTCAATTACAGAAAAGGTATACAAAAATGCTAAAGTTCCCATTTAATTTGTATTAATTTTGCTGATAAAGACAAAAGCTATAGCTAGAAAATAAGCTTTTAAGTTCCATAAGAGAATTATAATCAGAATTGTTGTTATAATACATTGTAGTCTCCTTTCTATCACTGGATTAACACTACTAATAACATCTCAATAAGGAAAGGTTAGGACTTTGAAATTTGTGAGACCTTTCTATGAAACTGTAATTCCAATAAATTTCAGAGAGTACACAAAAACGTTGCTATATATTTAAAAACCCATTTCTGGATCTTTTCTAGTTCAGAGAATCTGATGTTTATAAGTGGTGTTCCTTAAAATGATGAAAGGTGGTAGCAAAAAGAAAACATTTTGTTATTAATCTATTTTCCTTTTTCCTGACGATGTACTTTAAACAAAGTCATGCAAAATAGTCTCAAGCTCTATGGAATCTTCTCTGGATATTAGAAACTATATTTAGAATAACGTAAATTTGGCTACATTTCAATTTTTTAAAAAAGATTTTATTTATTTATTTGACAGATAGACACAGTAAGAGAGGGAACACAAGCAGGGGGAGTTGAGAGGGAGAAGCAGGCTCCCCGTTGAGCAGGGAGCCAGATGAGGGGCTCCATCCCAGGACCCTGTGATCATGACCTTAGCGGAAAGCAGAGGCTTAATGACTGAGCCACCCAGGTGCCCCCTACATTTCAATTTTTAAATTTCATTGGATTTAATTCTTTGAATATAGTTTTCATATTTTTTTCTTCTGGAATACATGTAGGGCATTGTGTTTGTATGTATATAAAATAAAATGAAATATACACCAACTGTGACCTAAATATAAGACTTCCTGTCTTGACAACTCAAATAACTGAATTGTTTTTACCCCATAGGTAATGAAGGAATTTACTCAGCACTGATTTAAACTGTAAAGTCCATTATGTATCACAGTTCTGACTAACATAGACCTAATGAAAAGTGGACCCAGATGCCCCTCTAAGAGGCATCTTGAAGAAATTTCCCCATTAAGTAAGTTCACACTTTCCCTCCTCAGGTGCGTTGACTTAGAATCATTCTGACTTAAATAGCAAAAGGAATTATAATAAATAAAGAATATTGACAGTCATTTAGATATAAAACAAACATCATTGAGCATCAATTTGACATATTTGTCAAAATATTTATGATACACTCATTTCCATTTTAATTGGAGCCTGCAAAGCATTTCAAGACAAGCGTAGCTGCTGCATCTGACTGTGGCCCCCAGCTGGGTGTCTATTGAATAACATAGCTCTACTGCCCTACATCATCCAACCTGTGTATTTAGAATATAATGATTCTTCTTCATGGATTTGACAAAATCAAAAAATTACAATCTGAATCTATTATTTTTTTTAAAAGAGGAGATTTGTTACTTTAAACCAAAAAGATACTCGTTACAATAGTGGCACTGTACAGAGCAGCATTGTGTTTTACTCAGCAGTCTATCAGTCTCTGGTCGGCACTGATCTCTCTTTGGTATTGGTGAACAATTGTCTGTGGTCTGCCACCTGCATAATTCGAAGAATGCAGAGGTGATGATCTGAATGTAAATTGCCATATTGGCTATATAGTCCTTAATCATTGTGATTCCATTAATTTCTTCCTTTACATCATCTTCAGGTACTTTGCAGGATTGGAACAAATTATCATTCAAAATAGCTCCCTGGCTACTTGTTACTGTTCAATGTGATCATGAGATACAGTTCCTCCTCCAATTATTAGCAAATGAGTGAGTTTGATAGGTTTAGCAAGTGACTCACATTCAAATCAGAAACAAATTCTGGAATAGCTTACTAGTGCCTTCACTGAGCATTGGAAGAACAAAGTGACACCCAAATAACTACGAGGTAACTATATCTCCTTTTATGCTTTCTGAAATATCTCCTCCCTGTCATACAGGGACTGCAGACAGTCCATTCTTAACATTTAAGGGAAAATATGTCCCATCTGTACATGGTTAAATGTCCAAATAAGCATTTGTTCTCTAAGCAGACACTAATAGAATTACCTTTTCAGATACTCTCCTGTTTCCTCTCTAAAGGAATATTTCCTGGAAATATGGATTTTCACTTCCATTCATTCACCAAATATTGATAATGTCAATTTTGTCAGCCACACTGTTCTGGACACTTAAGGCTATATTACTGAACAAAAACAGACTAACTTCTTTGCTCCTGTGGTGCATACATCTTAATGTGTTGGGGTGGGGTGTGATGGGGTGAGAGACAAAAAGCAAAATAAACGAAGAAAAAAATGCATGGTAATTTATATGTTGAAAAGTTCTCTCCAGAAAAATAGAAAAGAGAAATGGAGAGGTGCACAAGCAGTCTTAGAATCAGCAAATGTGAGACCACTAACTGGGAGATGAAATGAAAGGACATTTAGGTGTTATATGCTTTAGATTTTACTTTAGAAGAAGTCTCTGGAGGACCACAAGGAATATTTTTCTATTTTAATGTGATCAATTTCACCACTTTGTAAAAATACATTATAGAAAGGGAAACGGTACATCTAGGTGTAAGTTTGGAAAAATTACGGTGGTTATTTAGGCCAGAAATGACGATAGTTTGGAGAAGGTGGTGGCAATGGAGGTGTTGAGAATCACTTTTATCCTGGATATGAATTGAGTCATGACACAGCATATTCTTACCTTTTGTGTGAATTTCTCAGGTCACTACAGACTAGTATATTTACTTTTCTAATAGAGATTTATGGCTGCATCTACTACTCTCTATATTAGTTTTCTATTCCTACATAACAAATTACCACAAGCTTGGTAACTTAAAACAACACAAATTTATTATCTCACAGTCTCTGTGGGTAAGAACCCAAAGTTAGCTAGCTGAATCTCCTGTTCAGTCTCACCAGACTGACATCAAAGTGTTGGCCAGTGAGGATTCATCTGGAGGCTTGATGAGGAAGAGATCTGCTTTTTAGCTCCCTCAAGCTGATGGAGAAATTCAGTTTCTGTCACCAAAGAACGAAAGACCCTGGTTCCCGCCGGCCATCCCCTAAGGACCACTCTCAGCTCCTGCTGATCCTCAGGTCATTGCCATCTGTCACACTCCATAGCCAGTTCACAACATGAATATTTGCTTCTTTGAGTCCAGATAGAAGAATTTCTTTCTTTCAGATCTCTCCTTTTAGGAAAGGCTAAGTCCTTTTCAAACATTTACTTGATCAGAAGTCTACCCAGTAAAATCTTTCTGTTGAATAACAAAGACAATAGATTTGGCATACTAGTTACATTTACAAAACAGTTTGTCTTTGCAATAAAACATAAACATCCCAAGTGTGAATTATGTCATATTCAGTCTCACCCATATTCAGGGGCACTTGCAAACCAGATGGTGATCAAGCAGCCATCTTAGAATTATGCCTAACACTATCCCTCAGAGAAAAGGTAACCAGTCTCTGAGTATAAATGATGCTGTGTTTGTTATATGACTTCACCTACTTGGCTTAGGATCTTTGGTGTTGTTCAGAGATCACTTACCTTAAACTTCCTTCTAGTGCTTCCTAATGCATATATGAATCTATTAATTATTGTTGACCATTGCTCATTGCCACCAGTGTTTAGGACAATAGAGATTTAGAAGACTCCTGAATGTTCAGATTCTGTCTACACTGCTGCTGCCCAGTGTCCACATGCATGTTGTACATCAGTGCATTATGTAACAGATACCTCCTGGTATTACTTACTGGCCTTGAACACTTAAGCAGCAATGATTTGCTACCATTATCAGAGCTCATAGCTGCTCACAAATGCAGTGATTCCTGGACAAGCTAAGCCCAAGTGGCATACTTTTTGGGCCATAGCAGACATTTGGAAAAGTCCAACAGATTTCTGAACCTATAGTATACGTGTGGTTTAAGGTTGTTCTTGTAGAGGATCTGGGCCCCTTACAAAGCAGTCATGTCTCCCTGTGTCTCTGATTCTTTGACTTTTCATTTCTTTCACAAAGTGAATTTTTGCCCAAGGACACAGATTGGTAACAACTAAAATTAAGCTACTTTCTTCTCCTGAAAGAGAAAAACAAAAAGCAATTTATCTCGAAGACAATCTTCACCATCATAATTTGTGATCAAAATCAATATAGTCACGGTTTATTGGGTGATCATGCTAAATAGTTTTATTTTTATGAAAGACTGTATCAGTCAACATTTTTATTCTTTTACATATTTCCTAATTTTAGAAGCTTTTCTCCTTGTAATCAATATATGCTTCTTTTTATTATACTGTCTAAAGTGGCAGATGCAATACAACTATAATGTAGAAAATCCTTTGCTGTCTAAGGCATATGATCTGGATCTTAAAAAGGCTTTGAAAACTTTCAGATTTGCCATATGCATAGCAGCATATTTTCATGTATGCTGTTACACAGAGCACACTTTCCTGGGGACTATCTAATAAGTCTCATTTAATTTAATTTAAATAAGTCTCATTTAATTTAATGACATTTAGTAGTCAAATTTCTTTTGAGAAAGGTAGTATAATTAACCTAATCTTACAGATGTAGAAAGGGAGCACATGAAAATTAAGTCACCTAGTAAGCCTACAGTTAGCTTTGTTTAGGGCTGGGGTGTATGATCCTAGTCATTGCACTTTGGCACCTCTTTAGTCAAACAGAAAATAAAGGACAAACCAGAAGCAGTGGAGTCAAGAACTCAGGGATTCAAGACACCTTAGGATAAATACTAAAAAGAAATAAAGGTAGGGAATGAAAAGTCTATATGGAAGGAGGGAAAAGCAAAAGCAGGATCACCTAACTTCATCAGTTCTTTGAGGGGGTGGATATTTCCATATCCCAGGAATCTTTTCTTATGCTTCTGGAGAGATGTTTCACTTTATGACAAAAAAAAGTATTTTTTGACAGTCTCTGAGAAAATACAGTGATGAGTTCAGGTCATGGTTTATTTTTGTTTTATGTATTCATGATTCATTAGCTATTTTGACCAGATAATCTTTTGGTGTGACACTACGCATTTCCTTCTAGGAGATTAAGTTGAAATATTTTGGCAAGAAAATGGGTTAACCCCTCACATCTTATAAGTTTGTTAATCAGCTCAGAATTTTTTTGTTAATGCTATTTACTTATTATTTACTATAGGAATGTATCATATAGAGAAAACACTTCTGTTTGAATCCTGTTTACCCATGTTTGTTTTTCTTTTTGCAGGGCAATGGTAATTATGACTCTGTTATCACAATTACAATTCAGAGAAACAGACTATTTGTTTATAGGATTTTTATTCTAATCCAGATTCATTGTCTTAACCCCCCCCCCCCCCCCCGATACAAACCAATTTGTAGTCAGAAGTGATGGTAAAATGATAGTGGAGAGAATCAATAGGAAGTTACAGAATGCTTGAGAAATTTGTTTCCTGGTGTCTTTTGGCAGGATTCAAATGCAGATGGTTAACAGGAAATAAGGAAATGAGTCTAGACTACTTAACTATCACTTTATAAATGAAGTTAGAATTACATTTGTACTCACTACTGCTTACTGGTGAAAGTAATAAAATAAAAATATAATCCCATGACTAAGACCTGGGTATTCAGAAATTCCAATTATTCTTTGACTTTCCATGTTTTTCATAGGATGCCACCCTGCTCCATTGATGATGGATGCCTATTGTTTTCTCTGCTTATACATCATCAACAGGAATTTATCTTTTGGTTATTATTCAGATTTTGAGTTGGGAAAGTGAGAATTCTATTTTGTATCATCTTGAAATTGCAATTATTAAATATATTAAATGAAGATTAATTCTAAAAGCTGAAGTAACTGGAAAACATAGAGCATGCCATGACTAAGTAGATGTCTTCTTGTTAAGAAATATATTTTGTGGGGCGCCTGGGTGGCTCAGTGGGTTAAGCCGCTGCCTTCGGCTCAGGTCATGATCTCAGAGTCCTGGGATCGAGCCCGGCATCGGGCTCTCTGCTCAGCAGGGAGCCTGCTTCCTCCTCTCTCTCTGCCTGCCTCTCTGCCTGCTTGTGATCTCTCTGTCAAATAAATAAATAAAATCTTTAAAAAAAAAAAAAGAAAAAAAGAAATATATTTTGTAATGAAATCCCACTACACCCCAACCAGTTATTTGAAAGTAATGGTTGAACTTCAGTGCCAGCCTGATTGATTAAAAATGGGTAACATCAAAAAAAAATGAGTAACATCAACACAACCCTTTCTGATTTAAAGGTAAATTGAATGTTGTGTGCACACAGAGGGAAAGAACAATATTCTACAATTGATCTTTTCACAGAGCGCTCACATTTATTATATAAATTGCTTTTTAAAGTTGTCCTCTGAGGTCAAAAACAAAATAATTATATTTACCCTCATTTTATAGAAGAAAAATAAAAGACTGAAACTCAGATAGGTAGAGTGTTTATCCAAAATAATATAAATGTTAAAGCTGTGAGTAGAGTTCATGTGTCTCTAGTACACTACTAGAAGTATGTGTCTCTATAATAAGTGCTGATTACACTTACCTGGGCTTTCAAATAGATTAAATTATTGATATGGTAGCATACTCATTAAATCACTAAGACACTCAATAAGTACTCAATAAATGCATACCAGGCATACTTATAGGGTTAGTGCTTACACAAAAGATAAAAACAAAATCCTTACCCTAGTGCTTCTAACAATCTTGTGGAGGAGATAGGTACTCAACGAACTAATGTATCTATAATAAAACAGTATGGAGCTGGGCACTGTAAGAAGAAAACCAGAATACCACGGAAACTGGTTATTATATTTCATGCTTAAAAAAAAAAACAAACAAAAAACTCCTTTAGCTCTTCTTCTTTTTTAGCCAGGTTCTGTTTTTGTTCATTTTTATAGGAAAAAAATTCCTCAAAGAATTGAATATTACCATCATTGTTAATATTAAATGATTGTTTCTCATGCCTGAGGCTTCCTTCCTCTGAAAGGGGCTTTGCTAGTATTTTGGGGTTCGCTCTTTTTTATTCCACTCCAGGAGAGGTGTTTTGATTAATCTTATTTGGTAAGTCACTTAGCATTACCACCTTTTTTCTTCTTGAAGAAGAGTGGTCTGCAAGAACTTTGCATTCCACTGGTCCTTCAGAGGAAGGCCTTCTAGAACATACTGGGTCTGAGTCTGTGTATGATTCAGAGATTCAGTTAGAAAACTCATCTGGCTGGAAGATATAAAGATACATGGTTCACTTTAGCTTTCAGAATTAATAAAGATGCTATTCTGCTTTCACTATATCCTTTATTTTAGTTCTCAACTTGTTCAGAATCCAAATGGGAAGAAAATGCTAGGGGCGGCAGGGGGTGTGCTTTCCTTATCCTCAACCCATTAGTGCTGCTCTTGTCAGTCATCAGTGCATTCCACCACACAAAATCCATGTCACATTCTAACACTTGAACTTAGTCACTGTCTCAAACTACACTGAACACAGTTGCTTTCTTTCTTTTTTTTTTTTTTTAAAGATTTTATTTATTTATTTGACAGACAGAGATCACAAGTAGGCAGAGAGGCAGGCAGAGAGAGAGGAAGGGAAGCAGGCTCCCTGCTGAGCAGAGAGCCCGACGCGGGACTCGATCCCAGGACACTGAGATCATGACCTGAGCCGAAGGCAGCGGCTTAACCCACTGAGCCACCCAGGCACCCCACAGTTGCTTTCTTTCTACCTCCTTAAGTCCTACTAAAATACTGTCTATTTGATTTCTTAGATGTCACACTTACCCGGATTTCCTTCTACCTCACTGGAAACTATTTCTTAACTTCCTTTGCTGATACTTCTTATTCTCTACTTTGAGGTATGAAGTGCCTTCAGACTCAGTCTTTGACTTTCTTCTCTGTCTAGATTTACTCTACAACTGATGCCATAGAGTCACAAGACTTTAAATACCAACTGTACATGCTAATTCTTCCAGAATTACTATCTTCAATACTGACTCTTCCCTGAATTCTAGAGTTGAATCTGAATGTTATTTGACACCTCCATTAGTATCTCTACTAGACATCTTAAAGGTAATATGATGAAACCCTACCTCTTTCCCATGCCTACTACTCAAACTTGATTATCTTTTAATAGTTCTATTTCAGTAAAGGACAAGGCCATATACTCAATTGTTTAGGACAAAAACCTTAAGTTTCTCTATAAGCCTACATCCAAAAGGTAGAAAATCTTACTAACTCCACTTCCAAAATGCATCCAAATTTTGATGACTCCTTATCACCTCAACCCCTATATCCTAGTTTCAAACCAAGGAACAACTATCCTTCATTCATTGAGCTACAGGAGCCTCATCAGTAGTCACTCTTGCTCCACCAAAGGCCATTCTCCACATAATAGCTAGACTAAGCCTTCAGAACTATAATTCAGATTATGCCCCAGTCCCATTCACAGTTTCCACTAGCTTCCATTTAAACTCAGAATATCACCAAAGACCTTGCCATGGTCTGTAAGCTGCCATGACAAGCTTTGTGATCTTGCCCTAGGCTTACTCTCTGACTACTCCCTTGTGGTCTACCCATTTTTTTACTGCTGTCCAGCCACACTGGGATCCTTTCTGTTTTCTGAATAGGCCAAACATGCTCCCCTCTCAGGTCTCTGCAAAAAGAGAATGTCCCTCCACCCTGAAGCTTACTGTTGCATTCAATTAAATTCTACTCAAATGTAACCTCCAAAGATGGATCTATTATCTATCTATCAGTTTCTCCCACTAGAATATAATATCTGTGCAGGCAAATACTTTGCATTTATTCCTTTTTGTATACCCAGGCTCTAAAATGATAACTAACATATGGTAGATACACAATAAATACTTCTTGAATAAATGTATAAGAGAAATCTCTAATCATGTGAACACATAAAGTAAGTGAAAAGGAATAATGATACACAAAAAGTGAAAAAGGACCAACTGATAAAGAACAGATTATAGAACTAGCATTTAAATATTGGAGACCCAATATATTATTACATATACACACAGAATATCAGGGGACTTTTTGGTTCACTTTTAATGATTACAGTTCCATAACATTTCTACTCTTTCGTTTCTTATTTAAAAAGGAAAACACCACACCCTAAGTTCAGTCCCAAAATCTTGCCATGCACAATAAAGTTTATAAACAATTGGAGAATGAACCGCTAGATGCATTTATTCCAAACCTACACTCCCTTTCAAGTCTAATAGTTCTTTGCTTTTCATAAAAATGTGTTAATCTAATTATCAGATGGTTCAATTGAGAACATTTTACCCATGAGCTATTCAGATGAATACAAACATCACAATAGGGTTGGGTTGAAAATATTGCTATAAGGAAATGATGTAATGATAAAACAACAAGAAAAGAGTAGCAATAACAATAACAAAATGTAGGCAAGATATTAAGAGAATAAAACCTTCTGCTTTGTGACCATTGCAATACTGCTAACAAATAAGATAATGGAGGGTCTTTCTCTCCTTCAGGAAGATGGCAGTATTTCTGTCTGGAGTGGGGTGCATAGTGGCCAGTACCTGAGGCCAAATCTACCTTAATGTGGAATACAGAAGAATATCTGGAATTAAGGTTGGTGAGGGAGTTTTAGCAACATGGAAGATTAATCAGTGCTAAACTTTACATGGCAAACCCATCTGACAGCCAAGCGGACTGCAAATAAAGGACATTCACAGCTCTTTGTTTTCTAAATATTTCAGACAGATTTAGGTAGAGGGTGAGTTTAAAAACACAGATTTGTTAATATGTTAACTCTATTGAATCTCAATATTGGTTTATTTAAGAAAAAAATATATATTAAGAAAAGCAGGGGCGCCTGGGTGGCTCAGTGGGTTGGGCCACTGCCTTCGGCTTGGGTCGTGGTCTCAGGGTCCTGGGATCAAAACCCACGTAGGGCTCTCTGCTCAACAGGGAACCTGCTTCCTCCTCTCTCTCTACCTGCCTCTCTGTCTGCTTGTGATCTCTCTCTATCAAAGAAATAAATAAAAATCCTAAAAAAAATCAAACATACTAGGATAATAGATAAAACCAAATATAAAAGCAAGATGCTTGAGAGGTATGTTAGACATCAATAATGTAAGTAGAGTATGTAGGTACTGAACATTGACAGAGAAAAGACCAAGAAGTAACAAATATTCATGATACACTTACATGGGACACATGGAGAAGACGATGATAAGGACACAGCAAAACACATGAGTCACACAAGACACTCAGCATGTATGTGTTCTCTATTTGTGACCCCCATTCTGGTCATATTGATTCTGGCCCCAAATGACTTTTCCCTTCATAACCAACAGCTGTTCAACATGTATTTTTTTTCCCCTGTGTTTCGCTCATACAGAAAATGTATACTGGTTGCATTGCAGGCACCTTTTATCTGCTAATCCCTTTCGTCAACCTCACCATGAGAGGAGACAGAAAAGAGAGTGAAAGACAGGACATATGAGCATGGCTGTTGAAACAAGGGTCCAGGTAGCAAGCCTCTTCTCCCATCTGTTATCAGTGTGCTATCTTACTATTTGTTATCTTTCTCATTCCCCCTGTATTTTTGCTACCATTTTTAAGTTCATTCAATAACCTGCGTGATTCATGTATCTTAATTCACTCAGTGAGCCTTTTTGTTCTGTGACCTCTGGGATAGCTTGCTGGGAGCAAATGTGGAGGCTACTGTTACATCATTGTATTTTCTCATATGACAGACGCCTTCATCTGATGATCAACAGCAATGTGTCCTATTATTGGTCATCATAATATAGTAACTTTGTTACTGCAGCTTTGATGGTGCCCTCCACAGAGCAGGAGTATAAAAAAACTAATGTTAATAGAATGAAATTGATTGTTTAAATCACCTCGTAAATTGGTCCAAGGAAGTATTTTTCAATGCAAAAATAAAATATGTTTGCTTGACAGTATATATTTTCTTTCCAATTAAATAAAATTCATATTATAGCATATTGTTATTTAATAGGTTGAGGCTCAAGATCTAGGAAAGCTAATAAATCTAGCAGAAGGATAGATTAGGGCATACTGTGAGAGAAAGGTAACCATAAATAGCCCAAGGCAATAACTACACTAACTGAAGTTACCAACCAAGAACAGCTTTTTAAAATACAGGGTAGAGAAGCTTTTGTTCTACATTGATCTTTGAAACAGGATTTGGGATGACCAAAAAAAAAAAAAAAAAAAAAAGGAAGGAAGTGTGCATGTTTGCACACACATATGCTTGTGTGTTACACTCATATCTATAAATTATAGCAAATATTTAGGCTGACATTACCAAAACTACTTGTTACTATTTAGCTAAACAGGGTGGAGGGCAGATTGGGAGGGTGAATAGTAATAGTTATAAAGGGCAGAAATGCCAATTTCATGATAAGAAGTAAAGGAGAACAGTTTTGATTGTGATATACAGATGATTTAAGAAAACTAAAAACAAATACAGGTGTTCCTCCACCAATGGTCTCTCTAATAGAGAGAACAAGAAAAGACAGGAAAATGGAATGGAGGGAGAGAAGATTCAAGAAACAAGGCACTTCCATGGAATGTACACTATGAGGAAGGGCGAGGGAGGGGAGGAAGTGAAAGGAAGGAAGGAGGGAAGGAAAGAGGGAAGGCAGGAAAGAAAGGAAGGACTGCAGTTGTTGGCGACCTTGCACTGACTGCTTTTGAATCTAAAAGCCCAGAAAGAACTGTGGATACATATGATACATATTCTTGCTTGAGTGATTAATGAAAGTCTAACTTGACTCCCTAGTTGATGAAGCTAAAAACTATAAATCATACTTCAATTTCTTTCTTTAGTTCAGGCAACAAGATACAGATAGTGTCACAAACCATTGTAATTCGAATGTTTAAGGGACTGATTTTTTTGGTTACATTACCCAGGACCCCTGCCTCTTCTTTCCTGCTTCCTGATGTCTGCCTTTGGGCCATTTCACTCTCAATAACACCTCCACGTCTATGACTAAATTGCTAGGCAGGCAGATTAAACCAAAATCCTTCTGTGCCTTGGATACAAGGAGGAACAGAACAGAAGTTATTAGTAGAAAATTAAATTTGGTGAATAAGTATAAAATTTAGTTACCCTGAGTTGTTCTGTTTCTATTTCTATGAGCAATTGAGAAGTTCCTGCATTGATAACTTCATATTTTCTCCAAAATCAGTCAAATTAGTAGGGGCATTGAGAATGGGTCAGCAGGTAAACCAAACTGGATTGCATTTACTGGTTCACCACCATTGGGTATGAGGCATGTGACCTTGGCAAGTGTTGTGAACATTCTGATTCTGTTTTCTCCATAAAATGCATACCTGAACGAACACGCTGTAACAAATTCTGTGGCATTTTAACAGTCCTACTAAAGGGGATAAAATATATTAGTGTTCAAAACATGTTAGAAACTTTCCTTCCTTCCTTTCCTTCCTTGTCTAAGTAAAGCAAAAAGAACAAAATTTAATAATTTACTGGGGCGCCTGGGTGGCTCAGTGGGTTAAGCCGCTGCCTTCGGCTCAGGTCATGATCCCAGGTCCTGGGTTCGAGCCCCACATCGGGCTCTCTGCTCAGCGGGGAGCCTGCTTCCTCCTCTCTCTCTGCCTGCCTCTCTGCCTACTTGTGATTTCTCTCTGTCAAATAAATAAATAAAATCTTTAAAAAAAAATAATTTACTTATTTTCACTTTTTTACCTTTGTAAAAAAATTAAGGATAAGAGTACTCCTAGTACTCTATGCTGATGTAGTAACTTGAACAACTCTGTAGCATAATCTATCCAAAATTCTTGTTAAACAAACTGTACTCTTTGAGGTTCTGCATCAAGGGTTAAGATTCTTTCACACAAGAGACTACACAGTAGGAAGCTTTCTTTCCAAAGATCGTGACAAAAAAAGAATACATATATATATATATATTTTTTTTTCTATCAGAGAGAACAAAATGGTTTATGAATATCTGTAAAAAATACAATGCATGGTATATATATTGAAAAATATTTCAAATTCTGATGCATATTTTTATAGATGTGTTTTACTCACTTTGATTTTGTTAAACAGTAGTTTCATTCTTTAGTGTTTTAATTTAATATTCTTAAGAAGAACTGACCACACGTCAAATTTTAACTTATTATATATAATTTCTTAGGCATTTATATTTGTTTACTCTTGCTGCCATAACAAATTACCATGAACCAAATAGCTTGAGACAGCACAAATTATTATCTTACAGTGCTCTAAATCAAAAGTCCTGTACTAGTTTTACTGAGCTAAAATTAAGATTTAATCAGGACTGCATTCTTTTCTAGAGACTCTTGAGGAGAATCAGTTTCCCAGTCATTCAGGGCATTGGGAAAATGCAGTTGCTTATGATTGTAGGATTGAGGTTCCTTTTAACCTTGCTGGTTATGAGCTAGAGATTGACTGACAAGATGTTGAAACTTTAGAGGGACACTCTCCCATGAGTCTTTTCCATGCGTGTTCCTACGGTTATGTCTTTCTGAAAAATAATAATAATAATAATAATTTGTCATGATTTCTTTTCTAATTTTCAGAAAATTCACCTTTGTACAGAATTTGTTTTCATTAAAATTATGCCTACATGTCTAAAGAATACCTAAAAGTTGTGTTAAAAATTAAACAACTTTGGAAATAAGGTAAATAACCTAAAGGTTTTCCTCATTTAATGAATATCCATCTTTGCCATAATTCATTTGAATTTCCATTACTCTTCTTGAGAGTAAAATAAAAATGCATCATTGAGATCATTTTTATCAAAAATTATATGTTGACTAATCACATAAGATTATACTGATTTTTAAATGATGCTATGTGTGAGCTAACAGATTACATATCTTCTGATAATATATAAGAATATACATAATAAATTGAGAATAGTCAATGACTTACTTATAAATTTAATACCATAGCCATTATAAGTTTGAAAAAGATTGAATTTGTGTGTGTGCTTCTATTTTCTTCTGTTTAATGGCAGAAATTAACCTTGATTTATTTATTTATTTTTTTAAAGATTTTATTTATTTATTTGACAGACAGACATCACAAGTAGGCAGAGAAGCAGGCAGAGAGAGAGAGGGAGAAGCAGACTTCCCGCCGAGGAGAGAGCCCGATGCGGGGCTCGATCCCAAGACCCTGGGATCATGACCTGAGCCGAAGGCAGAGGCTTTAACCCACTGAGCCACCCAGGCGCCCCTAACCTTGATTTATAGTTTATACTGCTGACACATATCTTTCTTTTCTGAGTAGAATTATTTTCTTTGTTTTATATGCATATGTATATACATGTGTATATACATGTATACACATGTAAGGATAATAATCCAAAGTATTTTAGAAAAAGGGTAAATTACTTTGGGGATCCTCTCCGATTATATTTTTCCTTAGGCCAATAAAACCTTTATTATCAGGTCTTTCCATTTTGTGTTTTTCTTTTGGGGGAGCATGGGGTAGGAAGTTGACTGTAAACCATTCCAAATATTTTCTATTATTTATTAAATAAGACTAAATTATAAAAGCATACTTATTATCCTGGATAAAAAACATAATTATATCTTTTTTTCCCCTTCTTATTCTTTTTCTTGTGGTTGTTGCTATTTTTGTATTTAGGAGTTTCAAACTCATTCATCTCTAGAGGTGATTTGATCACCTGGGAGAAAGTGTGAGGGAGTTAATTCTGGTGTAGCAGATATGACTGTTTATGGCCCACCACCTCCAAGAGGATCTTGTATTCCTAGAAAGCACCATCTTATGAACTAAAACAATTGGTTTGTTAAAAGTTGTCATATTGGACTAAGGTTATTTAAGTATAAAGTTCCTATAGTAAGTGCAACTTTAAGATAGTTCCTCTTCATGAAATGTGCTATTCCCACCTGAACAGCAGTGGAGAGATGAAAAGAGCTACTTTTACTTGCCATGTTTCACACCTGACTTCCAAACAGGGAGAAGTGGTAGGAAGCAGTGATTCATCCCCAGGTATATTGCAACATCTTCCAAAGAGATAAAACTGGTCCCACATCCTACAATCTGTCCTTTCCTCATGATTACTGCTTTGGTGCTCAGCTGTATAGCCACAATCACCTTAAATTTCTCCCTTCACATTAAAATCCTGTATAAATATCTGAAAACATACTCTCTTGAGAGCTCTACATATCACAGCAACAAGAAGTCCTAATAGAGCAATTTTTCCCAGAATTTTCTGATTTTCAAAAGCACTATGGAGAGTATCAAGCATCCTGTCATCATAATAAGCAGAAGTAGTGTAGGAAACATTTGGAAGAATAACAGAACAGGTGACATTTGGGTGAGTAATTTGCCCTCTACATTATGTAGAATAACACATATGTAAGTTAGCTTGAGATTTACTGGTATAAAAGAAATGCTTTTCACCTATGACAAATCATTAAGCAAGAATTACATATAATACAAGTTATTTTTATTCCATTTTATTATATTGATATATAAATGTGTTTAGGTATTTTATATAATATATAAAATGTCTTTAGGTTTTCCTACATGCCATTCTGAAATTCTTGGTTGATTTTGAAGTAACCTGGCACTTTTCTTTGGTCACAATTTAAAACCACCCCAGGTTTCCCCAAATATTATATAATAGTTTACATTTTTCTTTTTGTAGTCCATGAGCTGATTCAATCATAATTTTAAAATGACATCAAGGGTTATGTTTATATCTAGTTTCAAACGTCACCATGATTTTATCATTGTTTAAGTTAGCAGGATTAAATTGTTCAAGCCTACATTCATAAAAAGAATAGTATGGGATATTTCAGTTTTCTTTGTTTAAATCTTGATTATGAGGAAATCTAAAGCTGGATTCATGGGAAACATAAAAATACATTTTTCTCCTTGCATGTCTACTTTTTACAAAATGTCACAATAGCCACATTCTCTATATCTGTTCCTTTTTAAAAAAATAAACATGTCTAATTATAATATGTCATGGTGATTGACATGTATTTCATCCAATATTCAGATAGGCAGTGTTATCCCAATAAAAAAAAATTATTATACAGTGCTACCTATCCTGACCTTGTAGGGCATACTAATAACAGTTTTATCTTCCAAAATATTTCCATATGTGACAATTCTTATTTCCTGTGGCATTTTAAGAAAAGCAGTCCAATCAGCCATAAATATATCAGTCTACCTATAAAAGTTCACTACCCAAATGGCAATTTCATTTTCAATTTTCCTTGCTAAATAGATATTGAATATTTGAAGAAGTTTGTTTCAAAAGTCTCAAAGATGAAAATGACATTCCTGTTAGAGCTCTTTTTACTCAGGTGGGCGACCAAAGTGTCATTTGGAAAGTTACCTTGATGTCACAATAGCCTCCAAGAACATTACCAAGTAGATTATCTGAGAAACAGGGTTATAAACCAAATTAGAATGCAGAGATCATGAGGCTTATTACATTACTTATGACACAGCAAGCAACAAAGTGGACATGAGGGCTTGGCTAACACTTAGGACAGCATGAAAGTGGATAAAAAGAATACTCTACCTTAATCCTGTATTAACCAATATTCTAACATTCCGTCTCTCTTTCTCTACACTACCTGAGGCTTCCCCTGTGATCATAGGTGTAAAATAACAGAGTTATGGATGAACAGAAGAATTCAGCAGACAGAAGGCAGAATGATCACATATTCAACTCAGGGCTAACTCCTTGCCACTCCTTGGACAGCCTGATGAACAGTCATACTTTTTAACTGTTTATGGAGAACAAAACTTATGAGGCCAGAAAAACATCTTACCAGTTGTCACTGGTCGGGGGGGGAGGTGCAATTTAGGGATGAAAGAGCTACGAATCTGAAAATAACACCATCTGTACTTTATGGAGAGGTCTTTCCATGCCTTTCCATCTATATGTAACATTCTTGTTTGCTTTATCATTCAAATCATATACTCCATTTATTCCACCTTAAACAAGTCTTAAAAGTTTCTGACTTTTTCATATATCTTATGAAATTTCATATTTGTATTTCATATATCTTATGAAATCTACCTATATATCACAAGCGATTAGATCATTTAATATCTATAATTAGCATTTTTAGGAATTTAATGTCACATTTTGTTTGTTTTGTTTTTGCACTCTACAATAGAATTAAATATTTCCAAATATTACAGTGAAGAGTAACTACAAAAAATAGCCTCCAAAAATTAATATCTTGCCAATTGATTTAGTCATTCATGACAAAAATGACCTTGTAACTGCAATAGCCTAGAAGCAATTTGACCTATATTGAGAAATATCATTTAAGCATAACAGATTGTTGAAGTGGTATAATATGACTACCATGCATATTTCATTACTCTGTTAAAAATGTGTGAAGTACATGAGTTACCAGGTTCTGTTTGGGCTGCTTTTTGCTCTGTTATAATTTGTTGGAGGAATACCAGTGCTTTTGGGTTTCACTCGACTTCTTTAATGATGACTTTCTTACTAAAGTTACCTAAGCCTTTATACAATAGTCAGATTGATTCCATGCAAACTTCCTTAGTGGAATACCAGAAAAAAAAAAAAAAGTCATTAAAGTAGGAAAAAAGACATATAAAATTGTTAAGTTGGGATTGGTTCTACTAAACAACTCTTCAACCCCAGCCATTTTGGCAGTTGACTAACTCAATTCTGGCCTTATGAACATGGCCCAAACTTAGCCCTGTATCTGTCTGCTTAGAATTCCTAACATGTCATGACTGCTGTGATAACTGGCCATTTCCCTTGCTTTTAATTTCTTGCTTAACGTGTATTACTGTTATCCTAGCTAAAGTATTTGCATCTTCTATAAAAGTTTATCCCTTCAGTGATATTACCCAGGTTTTTCTAGAGAATGCTCTATTTTGGGTTTGTTTTTTCCTCAATTCCATATTCTTTTTCCTGATAATTCTTATAATAAAATTACTCAAAATACTCCAGTCATGCAAGAGGAAACTAAGAAAAATTAGATTTAGTCTATAGACAGTATTTATCAATCTGGCTAACTTTAAAAGATATTGACTCATTCAGAAATATTCTTCCTTCAAGTATTGCTGTTTCTGGATAGAGAAATAAGTTTGTGGGTGATGAAAATTGGAAATTGTTGCTGAAATGATCATTGCTAACTGTAAAGCAGTCCCCAAATTCCAACTACTGGCAGCTGATAACATATGCTCTTCAACCTATCTCAGGCAACTATCAAATAGAAGAGTAGGAGAATATTTCTCTTTCTAATTATTTTTCCAGCATTTTCTCATTTTTCTCTTAGGATTTAGCCAGCATGGAAGGTGATAACCTTAATGTGGTAAAGTGGTGACACATAGTTATCTAACAGGTAATCATCAGAACATGCTGGTTGAAAACTTAAAATATTTCATGCTGAAAATATGTATTTTATGATTGTCATTAGTTGGAAGATGTCACAGATATAATCTTATACTATTTGTTCTTGCATATTTAATTTTTTTTTAATTTTTTTTAATTTTTTTTTTATTTTTTCAGCATAACAGTATTCATTATTTTTGCACCACACCCAGTGCTCCATGCAATCCGTGCCCTCTACAATACCCACCACCTGGTGCCCCCAACCTCCCACCCCCCACCCCTTCAAAATTCTCAGATCGTTTTTCAGAGGCCATAGTCTCTCATGGCTCACCTCCCCTTCCAATTTCCCTCAACTCCCTTCTCCTCTCCATCTCCCCTTGTCCTCCATGCTATTTCTTATGCTCCACAAATAAGTGAAACCATATGATAATTGACTCTCTCTGCTTGACTTATTTCACTCAGCATAATCTCTTCTAGTCCCGTCCATGTTGCTACAAACTTGGGTATTCATCCTTTCTTTTTTCTTTTCTTTTTTTTTTTTTTATAGCTTTATAAACATATATTTTGATCCCCAGGGGTACAGGTCTGCGAATCGCCAGGTTTACACACTTCACAGCACTCACCATAGCACATATCCTCCCCAATATCCATAACCCCACCCCCCTCTCCCAACCCCCTCCCCCCATCAACCCTCAGTAAAGGGCTAGTGTCCAAAATCTATAAAGAACTTAGCAAACTCAACACCCAAAGAACAAATAATCCAATCAAGAAATGGGCAGAGGACATGAACAGACATTTCTGCAAAGAAGACATCCAGATGGCCAACAGACACATGAAAAAGTGCTCCATATCACTTGGCATCAGGGAAATACAAATCAAAACCACAATGAGATATCACCTCACACCAGTCAGAATGGCTAAAATTAACAAGTCAGGAAATGACAGATGCTGGCGAGGATGCGGAGAAAGGGGAACCCTCCTACACTGTTGGTGGGAATGCAAGCTGGTGCAACCACTCTGGAAAACAGCATGGAGGTTCCTCAAAATGTTGAAAATAGAACTACCCTATGACCCTGCAATTGCACTGCTGGGTATTTACCCTAAAGATACAAACGTAGTGATCCGAAGGGGCACGTGCACCCGAATGTTTATAGCAGCAATGTCTACAATAGCCAAACTATGGAAAGAACCTAGATGTCCATCTACAGATGAATGGATAAAGAAGATGTGGTATATATACACAATGGAATACTATGCAGCCATCAAAAGAAATGAAATCTTGCCATTTGCGACGACGTGGATGGAACTAGAGGGTATCATGCTTAGCGAAATAAGCCAATCGGAGAAAGACAACGCTCATATGATCTCCCTGATATGAGGGAGAGGAGATGCAACATGGGGGGTTGAGGGGGTAGGAGAAGAGTAAATGAAACAAGATGGGATTGGGAGGGAGACAAACCATAAGTGACTCTTAATCTCGCATATTTAATTTTGATATTGAAATCAGTTGATAGTATAAACTATCAAACAAAACTTTTAATTCATCTGCTTTCTTTATTAATTTAAATAATCTTGTCACTTCAGAACATATTTTTAAAAATCCACTTCTGCAAGTAACCATATATTTTTTCATCTTATAATTTAAATTTAGTGTTACCAGCACTAATCGCAAATAGTATAAGCACAAAGAATAATAATAGATATTTTTAAAGGATAGCATTAACATAAATAGAATGTTTTATGTAAGTATATAGTGATTGTTTGTATTTGAAGAGTTATATATGATGACTTAGTAAATAGATGTTCTCCTCAATATACTAGTAACTTTAGATAAATATATTAATAAATTCTAAGCCAATAACGGATACTTTATTTTCCATCCTGAAATTTCAAGGAATTGTAGATTTTAAGATGAAATGGAGGTCAAATGACTGAGTTTATGATTCACTGTAATATTTCCCTTTTTGTTCTAATCTTAAAGCTACACTCCCAGGGTTGTAGTTCAGAATAATAATTCCTTAAAGTTCCATAGCTAAGGAGTTGATTTCTTTTCTTCTCCTTTCTTTTCTTTTCTTTTTTTTTCTTCTTTTCCTTTCCTTCCTTTCTTTTCCTTTCCTTTCCTTTCTCATTGTTTGTTTGTCTTGAGCAATTATATTATGCTCTTCATGCTGCTTAGGGTCTGACAAGACTTTAATCAAGATGTTAGCTGAGTTCCCTTCTATAGCTTGGGGTCCTCCTCCAACTTTATATTGCTGTGACAGGCTTCTTCTTAACTCTCGGGTCTCACCTCCATTATTTAGATAACTTATAACTCTGAATTCTTTCTCTGACCCTTTGAGATGTAAATACTTTCAAAAGCCTCTTGCCAGTGTTAACTACCCAGGAATATCTTTCTCAAGAACCTGAACACCTATTGAAAGGATCATATGATTCTTACCTTTTCTTTTATTAGTGTGCTGTATCACATTGATTTGTGAATATTGAATCATGCTTGTGGCCCAGGAATAAATTCCACTTGATGGTGGTGAATGATTCTTTTAATATGTTGTTAGAGTTAGTTTGCTAGTATTTTGTTGAGAATTTTTGCATCCATGTTCATGGGATACTGGCCTCTAGTTCTCTGTTTTAGTGGAGTCCTCTGGTTTTGGAATCAGGGTAATGCTGGCCTCACAGAATGAATTTGGAAATTTTCCTTCCATTTCTATTTTTGGAATATTCTGAGAAGAACAGATATTAACTCTTCTTTAAATGTTTGGCAGAATTCTCTTCCCATGATGTGAATGGAACTAGGGTATTATGTTAAGCAAAATAAGTCAGTCAGACAAAGACAAATATCATATGATTTCACTCATATGTGTAATTTAAGAAACACAATAGATTTACACAGGAAAAAAGAAGAGAGGCAAACCAGGAAACAGACTCTTAACTATGGAAAACAAACAGGGTTGCTGGAGGGGAGATGAGTGGGGGGATGTGTTAGATGGCTGATGGGTGGGGTGCCTGGGTGACTTAGTTAATTATCTGTCTTCCGCTCAGGTCATGATCCCAGGGTCCTGGGATCAGACCCTACATGGGGTTCCCTGCTCAGTGGGGAGTCTGGTTCTTCCTCTCCTCCTCACCCATGTTATCTCTGTCTCTCTCAAACAAATAAATAAAATCTTTTTAAAAATATTAATTAGTTAATTAATTAATTAATAGGTGATGGGTATTAAGGAGGGCACTTTTTGTGATCAGCACTGAGTGTTGTAGGTAAGTGATGAATCACTAAATTGTACACCTGAAACTAATATTACACTGTATATTAACTAACTAGAATTCATTTATTTTTAAAAGATTATATTTATTTATTTGAGAGAGAGAGAACACAGAGGAAGAGTAAAAGGGAGAAGCAGACTCCCCGCTGAGCAGAGAAACTGTTGTGGGGCTCCACCCTGAGACCATGACCTAAGCCAAAGGCAGATGCTTAACTGACTGAGCCACCCAGGAGCCCCAACTAACTTGAATTTAAATAAAACATTGGAGAAAAAAGGAAGGAAAAAGAACTTGAAAACCATCTCTTTAAAATGTAATCACCAAGGATGATAGAGCCCCTACCTCCCAGTTTCTGTACAAGGGTAGGAGCCTAACTTCAGTGGGAGTCGTGCTTCAAGTTGCTGTGTGATGGGCTTTAAGGAGGGCATGTGATGTAATGAGCATTAGATAATGAGCATTGCAACTGAGGAATCACTGAACTCTGCCTCTGAAACTATACTATATGTTTATTAACTGAATTTAAATAAATTAAATGTTTAAAAAGTTACAAAACTAACTCCTCTCACAAAGATATGTTTACCTTTCCTTTGAAAAAGGCCAATTAGCAGAGATGAACTTACTAGTTGTCTATTGTTGACCTGAATTTTGTTTTAAAAAAGAATCAAAGATGCTTATATTCCTTTGAAGAATTTTTAAATTGTTCTAGTCTGTGTTATTGATGGAGTTATATGGCCCAGCCCACCTCCAATTTATATACTGAAGCACTGACCCTCAGTGTCACAATATTCGGAGATAGGGTCTTTGCAGAGCTACTTAAATAAAGTGAAGTAACAGGATGGGGGTCCTAATACAATAGGACTGGTGTCCTTATATGAGAAATAAAGGATATACCAGAGTTCTTTCTTTCTCTCCATCCTCAACAAACCACAAACCAATCCTGACAACACCTTGATCTTGAACTGCTAGCCTCCAGAATTATTAGAAAACAAATATCTCCTCTTTAAGTCACCTAGTCTGTGTTGCTTTGTTATGGTAGCCCAAACTGAGTAAGATAGACTGGAGCCCCATTAACACATTCACATGGCTCTTTTGGAAGTGACTGCAACACTTGACTTCTGGCAGTATCAGGCCCTTCTCCTGTTTTTTTGTTTGTTTGTTTGTTTGTTTTGTTTTGTTTTCATTTTCTTTTTTAAGAACTAAATGAGAAAATATATGTGAAGTCCTTTTGAACAAAAGTGCACTATCTGCATTTCTTCTTCTAGAAGAAAAGATTTCTATAGGGACTTGAATTTAATAATCAATAATTTGTGATTATTAGAACAGATTGTTTTGTCCTTAGGGAGTATATAATACACAAAACAGAATACACTGTTAATAAATAATAAATGTTATGATTCTAAACAGGGGGCATTAACACACACACCATGTGTCCTATACATTTTAGAGATGCTAACAACAAATTCTGTCAAATTAAATACAAATGAAAATACTAAAACGTGGGGCGCCTGGGTGGCTCAGTGGGTTAAGCCGCTGCCTTCGGCTCAGGTCATGATCTCAGGGTCCTGGGATCGAGTCCCGCATCGGGCTCTCTGCTCAGCGGGGAGCCTGCTTCCCTCTCTCTCTGCCTGCCTCTCCGTCTACTTGTTATCTCTCTCTGTCAAATAAATAAATAAAATCTTAAAAAAAAATACTAAAACGTGTTAAACATGAAAGATTAAGGAAAATATAATTCACATTTAACTTCAGTGGCAAGAAAAGTAAGATATGGAGTGCACTATTGATTTCATTATAATTAATTTGCTCTATTGTTCTTGCATATTAGAAATAGTTATTGATGAGTTATCATTGATCATTCAATTAAATGATGCATTTATAGAGACCAAAAAGGTAAAATAACATCTGTAAATATTTTTATCCTCAAAACTTTGTGCCTAACAGATATGATTTTACAGAAATTATAAGACAAGCATAAACAGTCACTTTCATTAAATTATATTTTTAAAATTTAAAAAAAAAAACTACCTATATTTGTCTAAGTTATTATATTAAAATATTCTTACCATTCAATTTATTCATACTTTCAATCAATTGATTTTCATATTTTTATGCTAGGTATTTGTAAATCCTATATATGGGAATACTGACTATTCAAAAACAATGTTTTGGGTTTTTTTTTTTTTAGATTTTATTTATCTACATGACAAAGAAAGACACAGTGAGAGAGAGAACACAAGCAGGGGGAGTGGGAGAGGGAGAAGCAGACTTCCTGCTAAGCAGGGAGTCTGAAGCGGGGCTCGATTCCAGGACCCTGGGATCATTACCTGAGCCGAAGGCAGAGGCTTTAACGCACTGAGCCACCCAGGCACCCCAGCAGGGATCTTTCTAAAACAACAAGGGACTGAACTCTACAAATTATACAATATATGGGGAAGAGTATCATATTTAAAAAAAAACAAGCAATCCCGAAGGCCCTGAAGAAGAAATGAGTAATAGCATTGTTAGAATAGCCTGGTAATCATGAGTGTATCAAGAGAGGAGTGAGTGAGATTAGAAGCATTGGGAAATGAGGTTGTAAATATTAGCAGGAGCAAGTTCAAGATTACATAAGGACACAAAGCCAGAGAAGTAGAGTGTAGTTGGTGAGAATTGGTGGATGTCAGATATGATTTGAAGGTAGAACAAACAACAATATCTGACAAAGTGGCTATAAAAGAGAGGCAAGAAAGACCCTTGGATTTACTTGTTTAGCAAGTGGATAAACTGTGCTATCACTTACTGAGAAGAATAATACCAGAGAAGAAGCAGCTTAGGTTGTGGGGGGGAGTGAAAGCTTGGCTTTGAATATTTTGAATTTAAGATATTTACTAGGCACCAAAATGGATATATCAAATAGGCAATTGTAAATATAAACCTAGAATTTAGATAAGAATATGGGATGGAATTAAAACATGGGAGTCATCATTATACTGATAGAACTTTAAAACCTTGGAATTAGAGATGACTACCAAGACAGTAATATAAATGAAGAGTGTATAAAGAGTTAAACTCTGGCGAATTCCAACGTTTAATGATAAGAGAAAGAGATTGGGCAAGAATGATTAAGAAGGATGGGCCATATGCTGTATATTTCTGTGTTATCTAGAAGTGAATTGAAGAATGTGTTTCAAGGAAGAATTGCTGAATGTGAGAGTAAGCTGAGAATTCTCAGTGTATCTAAGATGAAGGTCATTGTTGTCTTTGACAAAGGACATTTTGATAGAATGGTAAGGGTAAAACCCAACTGAAGAAAAAAGGTTATAAATAGAGGGAACAGAAATTTCAGGATGAAAATTAAAAAGGAAAAAACAATAACAACTTTTGAGTTGTTTGTCTACAAGAAGGTACAGAAGTATGAATCAGAAACTTGGGGAAAGAAGAGTCTGTAGAAAAATAAGACATATTTTTATCCCTAAGATGGAAGCTATTTTACCAATGAGGATTTTGATAAGAAGTTAACTTGAATGCAGCTGACTACTCCTCTTTAGCTCCATGATGGCAAAACATGCCCTTTCTGGTTTCCATTTACTTCCTGTGGTTCCACAGATGGATCACTGCAGATCAGACAGTAAATGAAAACGAGCTGGTTGCAGCTAGGGAGGGACATAAAAACTTGGAGCCATGGTTCTATCACTCATGAAAGTATCTTCAGTTTCAGAGTCAACTGTAGCTACTCTATAAGGAGCAACATCTTCCCAGTTAATGTACTGGTTCTTACTCTCCCTCGACCCTTCCAGACACCTTGCCTAAATCCCTCACTCCAGGACTTCAGACTGCTGAAGATAAAAACAACAGCTCCAACCACACTGCTGATGACTACCGAGTGATGGTTACTTCAGGATACCATTAATGTGGAGGTCTCCTTCTGTCACAGAACAGGCTCTTACCTAGGGCTGATCCTGTGTCAGTGTTGGGTCATACCCAGTACAAATCTTCTGCATCAGCTACAATGGCTCATGCCAGAGATAATTAACCAAACCAACAGGACTTTGTACAGAAAACTTGGATCTACCATTTCCTTCTCACCACCAGCACTTCAGCATTTTCATTTCCATCATTGCAGACTCCATGGCGAAGCTAGGACTTAGGACACTGGTATAGCTGCACTGCATGGCACTGGTTTGTCAGCCTACTGGGACACCATCCTGTATGATGACTTGTCATGAAGGTGAAGTGCCGATGTCCACTTTTAGAACAGTACTTTTAGCATTTCTAGTAAGAATCCCATAATTCTACTCCAAACCACTAAGGACTCTTAAGAGAAACCCCACAAATATTCAAGTTCTCCTATAGCCTCCATAGCTCTGAATGTGTGTAGCCTTGTAAGTGCCCTACTTCATGATCAGGAAATAGACACAAATTACTCAGAGCCAATGTATGAATGAAAACAGATTACATTTAAAAAGATAGGGTTAGCCCTCTAGGGCATGCCATTTTTAGCTGTCTGCCTGCATCAATGGCTGCTGGGATTGAAAGTGAGATTTTAGTTTTGGGGTACTGTTGGAATGAAGCATATTTGCATGAGTTTTACCTTCTTGAACTGATAAGAAGCTTGAGTACCAGGAAAAAATAGTCTTGAAGCTAGGATGTAAACATAGTAGATGGAGCTTGCTCCCTAGAGATCCTTGACATTTGGAGAAAGTAGAAAATGACCCCATGGCATTTTTCTTAAGCTTCTTAATTCAAAACAAACAAACAAACAAAAACTAAATATTTGGTTGCTTACTGACCATCTTATTCTTGAAATTTGCAACTTATAGAGAGATCTGGCAGAATGAGGGCTTCCTGAAAGTACATTAGCAGATGAAAGATGGTTAAGCTACCCTTCTGCCAACCAACAGGAAACAGTAGCTTCCTTACTACCTTGTTGTAGTGCCACCACACTTGTGGTATTCCAACAATTATAACTGAGTTCAATGAGCTGAAAAATAAAAGTTAAACACTGACAAAGACTATCAGCCAGAATAAGAACATAAACTTGCTCGTTTGGAGCACCTGGAGAAGTCAGAAGGCTATCTTATTAAACAAGTAAACATAAATATTAAAACATTTAAGACTATGTATTAGCTGTCTATTGTTGCATAACCAGTATCATAAACTTATATCATAAAAAATACATGCTTGTTATCCCAAAACTTCTGGGCATCAAAACTTGGCCGTAACTTGCCAAGGTTCTCTGCAAGGTTACAAGCAATGTGTTTTCCAGAGATGGATTCTTATGTAGAGGCTCAGCTGAGGCTCCTCCTCCTCCCCCTCCTTCTTCTCCTTCCTCTCCTTCTTCTCCATCTTCTTCTCTTTGTCCTCTTCCTCCTTCTCCTCTACCTCCTCTTCTTTCTTCTACTTGTTTTTTTTTTTTTTTTGGTAAAACTGAGGATCCTGGCTTTTTCCTACCCATAGGCAGCTCTCAGCTCCTAGAGGCTACCTGCTATTTCTTACCACATGGTGGCTTACTTCATCAAAAGAATAAGGAGAATCACTAGAGAGACACTGCTAGCAAGACAGAATGCTACTTAACATGGCATAATGAAGGGTACAATGTCCCTTAGATTAGCAAAGAAAGTTGCAGGTCCAGGAAGGGGAAAGAATTACATAAAGGCACGATCACCATGTGACAAGGAACATGGGTGACATTTTATAGTGTCCTGTACACAAAAGATAAATACAGCCAGTGTTTTGAAGCTAAAATAAGAACCAGAATGTGCATCAAAATTATTCAGTGGCTGAACGAAAGTATATTTTTAAGGACTTTGCATATTATGATGTTATCTGTCTCTAGAAAGGGCTCACTCTTTTCACTGCTAGCCAGGGAAAAATGGGGTGGATCATCTTAATCCAGTCAGGGATTGAGATAAATTAAAGCTGGGTTGCAGTTAGTGTGAGACTCATTTTATATCTGCTCTGCTCCTTTTCATAGGGTATAGTTCAGGGCTTTCAACTAAGAGCCTGATGTTTCACCAGGGACCCTTTCTAGAAGGGTTCTGTATTTTAATCTTTCTTCCTAGAACTGTAAGACTGAAAAAAAAAATCCCTCCTCCACTTACTCAGAATTTTCAGGCTTATATTAAATCTCCCACTCTATACAGCTTCTGCATCACCAACTGTTTCCAGGTAAAAAGATGCAGATCATTAGCTGGCCTTTCCTGAATTATCTCTTCCTTGTAATCTTCCCCCTCCAATTCTGTTAGTTCCAGGCTTCTGAGACCACCACATACTGTTTTTAAATATTACCTCAACTTTGAAGTGGTTTCTAGAAATATTGGTCTTTCAAAAACTTGTTTTTATCTTACAGTAAATCAGAAGACTTTAATTCTGTATCTTAAAAAAATTATACACCTCACTTCCCCCATTCTTCCTGTCATTTTATTACCTCATATTTCTCCCTTTATTCTGAGTCTATTTTCCCCTGAAAGTATAGAGAAGTATATTCTTTATTTTGTTTGTGTTTTTTCTTTTTGTTTTATTTACTATATGCTACTTGCCTCTATCATTTCTTCTCATTTTAGTGCCTATTTACTCTTTGTTTGAGAATAATGTGGAAAAGTCTATTTGGAATAAACTGGAAAACTAACACTCGATCTTGCATGTGTTGCCTTAAAAAAAAAAAACTAATAGAAATTCTAAATGTCTCTGATCCTATGTAGATCTGTCCCACTATCTATTGCTACATAACAAACTATCCCAAAATTTATCAGCTTGAAACAATGACTATTGTATTCTACCTCATCAGTTTGTGGGTCAGGGGTTCAGGTAGGCTGATTTTCCATTCCACACGTTGCTAATTGGTGTCACTAAGTGGTTTTCAGCTGGCAGATGGGCTGCTTGGATGATCCATGATATCTGGCCTTCCATGTTTTGTGCCTTGGCGTTGATAGTTCCAAGGCTGGGCTTAGTTGGGACTCTCTATCAGAAAATCTACAGTAAGCCTCACCTGTGTTGTAATCAGACTTCTGCCATGGCAACTCAGAAATCCCTGAGACAGTGGCCCAGGTGGAGGCTGGAGAGATTCTTTATGTCCTTGCTTCAAACGTCCTATAATGTCATTTTCACTGCATTGGATTGGTCAAATCGTTAAGACCAGCCCAGGTTCAAGGGACGGGAATTAGAACCTGCCTACGAGTGGAGGAGTAGCAAACAGTATGTGATCATCCTTAATACATGACAATATCACCGTTCTGTTTTTAGTGTTTGCCTCTGCCCACCTCCTGTCCCTTCCAGGGAGAACAAGTTATAAAGTGGGCTTATAAAATAGCTCATGGTAATGTAATAAGTTATTATATCACATTATTTAATGCTTAATTATCACTACTTAGCTTACTCTCTATGCAGTTGTAAAGCCCAGGGTTCTTTATCTCTATCACACACAGACCCATAAAGCTAGGATATTTCTCATGGTTAGGAGTCTTAATTAGAGCTTAAAATTATGTGTCTTATTCATGGTGGTTATAAAACTATTTGAACCTCAGCTTTAAATCTACACTTTTATACTTTGTTTTTTGATGCTGCAATGGGGATTCTGCGATGTATAATTCTTTGTCATGTGGATTCCTCTTATGCTTTTTCTCCCTCCAGGCACTGGAGGGAGACTGAGGCAAAAGGAGGAAAGAAGGGACTTGTAGATGCCCGTTGTTCCCATCAGTGTCACTTTACCAATGTTGCTTCCCCCTGGTTGCAGTAGTGGTTTTGAGTTCCTAGCATAGTTTGGCTTTTCCTGAACCATCCTCATTAGCAACCCTCCCCTCTGGGGAGTTAACCAGAATTAAGCTGACTTCCAGCTCTACATGACCCACCATCTGAAGAAATGTGATGCCAGCACATACAGATGATGCTATCTCCTGAATTGTGTCTCAGCCCTGGTTCTTTGGGACCTTGCTTTGAGCTTCTAACGTACTAGGCATTACTCCTTGCTCTGAGATCTTAGTTATTATCTATAGGACCCCTCCTGGCCCCATCCAGTTTACCTGACTAGCTTGGCCTGATTCCCAAATCTGAGTAGATGCTACTCTTGGCCTCTAGGTTCTGAGAACTCCAAAGCTTTTTCCCATTTCTAAAGGCAATACTTATTCTCTCATTTATTCCTTCTGCCTTACTTCATTTTTTTTCCTCTTCTGCCATTTAAGTTCTCCAATACCTGTTTAACCACTTATATTAAATTTTCTCTGTTGAGATAGCTAGTGTAGTTTCTGTTTTTCTAACTGAATTCTCACTGATAAGTTGTACTGATCCTCTTTCCTTCTTCATTCCCTTATCAGTTGCCTTGGGAAAATACAAGTCAAAATTCTGACACATTTGTGGTGGCTCACTCAACTTTCTTCAATCCTCTTGATTGTATATGCATGTATGTATATGTATATGCATGTATATGCATGTATGCATGTATAAAGTCCTTTTCTGCTTAGAAGAACTTCTGTGCTAAACCCAGCCTGATACAGGATACTTGAGCAGGAGAAAATAACTAAGATCAAGGCCTAAGAGAAAACACCTAATAGTAAGTCATTTTTACTCTGTATCTGTTTCCTTTCTGTTACTAATAACATTTTCTAGAAGCACTTGCATAATAGTTTCTCTCCTTTCAGGAGTGATTCTTCATTCCTGATCTGGCTACTCAACTTCAACTGCAGAGTAAACTTACTCTGGGTGTGTATCTTCTGTCCTCCCTTGTCTAGGTGACGAATACATTAAATTGACCATGTACAAAGTACTGTAAAACATTTTACTGAATTTTTAGATAACAGATAAATAATTCTGTACAAGGGGCTTCAGATAAAGCTTTGTAGGCACAAGGATAATTCATTGAAGGGCTGTGTTGGAATTCCTAGGGTTAAGGGGATAGAGAATGTGGATGCTGAAAAAACTGCATGTGAAAACCATATTATTGAATCAATCCTTAGTTTATTCATATAGATTTTGAACAAGCCTTTTATCAGTACGTAATAAATTCAGAATTTATTCAGATTTGATCAGATTTGCTTATCATAGTACTCTGACATTGGACTCTAATTATGTGCCTCCCCCCAAAAAAGTATTTTGTTCTTTTTGCTTATGGCTTTGCACAGTCTTCTTATTCTACAGCCAATATTTCTGTTGTATCTCCCTCAAACAGTTGATCGTTTCCTTAACTTAATTTTATTAATCTACATCTCATACTAAATATGGCTGCCAAAGTTACCAATTTCCCTGTATACTTTATTTTCTCATTGATTGCTCCTCTTACAAGGCCTCCGTGACTGTGCTGCCAAACATCCTTCAAGGTCTTTTTACCTGTACTATTGTGCCTATTATTCACTGCTGAGATTTTTATATATTGGATCACTATCATCTTTGTGTGTGAGTATTCCTTATCTAATCTAGAGTGAAAAGGGGAATGAATAAAACTAGTAACACGTTTTCATCTCTCATTAATAACAAATAATTCATTTTACTTCTATGGGACTAAAACATAAGGACCATAGGTAGAGAAATAGTGAGAAACAAGTGAAGGAGGACAATTTCTGGGTACTGTGAGAGGACTAGAGGAGAAAAATGGGGATTCAATGTGAAACTTAAAGGGCTATTAATGGCAGTGCATTAAAAAATCTGCTTGCGAGTTTTATTATCTGAGCAATGAGAAATACTGACAGAAGTCTTCTAGCTTCTATTTTCTAAAAGGCAGCTATTCAGACAGTGGTTTTCTAATCTCCTATGTGAATGTAAGTTAAGGACATATTACAGAGGCCACAGCTTTGGCACCCCTTATAAATTCTTCTGGATACTGCATTTAAAATGGAATCATTAAATTGTCCTTGTAAGTCCACCAGGATTGCATGCCTGCCCAGTATAACTATGTTGACCTGACAATGAGAATAGAATAAATCAAACCCAGGTACCCCTTATTCCAAATTCCTTGGTACTCTCCCCACTAAATCCCACTTCTTAATATAGAGTATGCTGACACAGCTCATATAATAGTATATTCAAGGTGAGAGAAAGAATAAATGTACTATTCAGATACATTCCAGTTTTAAATTTCATAAGACAAATACCTTTAGTATGGTTTAGTTTCAATATCCCAACTCACTTATTATTCAATTCACTATGCAGTGATATGAATAGAAAAAAATGAAGTTAATACCATCTACTGATCTGCCTTTCCCACTAGAGACCAGCTTTCTTACTAATTCAGTCATCTTCCTCTTACTAGATAAATTTGTGCAGCCACTCAGTCTTTTACACTAATTGAAAAAATGCTGATTTTGTGCACTGATGGACTACAAAACTTCAGTGGAGTTTCTGTGATCATAAGTACATTTGATCATTTTAAATAGCGCACAGGGACCAGATAGCAGAGAGACTAATTCATCTCTGTTTGGAAGGTCTATAACCAGCATAAAGAGGCATTTCTAATTCTACTCATTACTTCTTCTGAGAAAAAGAATTTTAAGTATTTTATCAGAGTTCTAGTAAGAAAAAAATTCATTTAAATAATATAATCTAAAATCTATCTCTGATTTTTGGACATCATAATTAGAATGCACAAAAACTTCCAGTGGATAAAATTACTAATGGACCTTAAAGTTATCCTATTTTTATTTAAATTAGATGTGAAAATTAATTTTTAAGAGGATGCAATTCATGCCTTCATATCTCCCCAATCTGTGGGTACAAATAATGTTAGGATTATGTTAACATCAATAGTATATTTTTTGTCCTTACAGCTGAGGTGCAGCTTGTAGATCCTTGTTCTATTTGCCACTTAAAGGAGCCATACTGTCACTAACTAAATACATTTGGATACTCTTCAAGCAGATAATACTTAAGATTTTTTGTCCCAAAATATAAGCCTGGATTGGTAATAATTGCCATTCTCCAAACACTGTATTTACTTGTATTCTGAAGCATTATTGTTTTCCTTGAAAAATGATTATGTGGCAGGCTTTACATTTTAGATGCTAGGAGTTTAATTATAAATAAGAACATAAAGGAAAGACTCTGCTCTTACAAACTGTGCATCTTCAGAAGATGATAAGAGATGAATAATAAATAAGGAGACATAAAAATAAAAGGAAGGAAATAGTAAATGAGATGAGAAAATGAACAGGTGGATGTAGTAGAGAGTGATAGGGACAGATGCTTTTTCATACAGGAGAATCAGGGAAAGACTTCCTGAAAAAATTATTTGTAGTGAAACCTAAGGAATGAAGAGAAGCTAGCCACCAAACACAAACAAAATAAACAAATGAACCAAAACTAGAGAAAAAGTGAAGGTAGCAGGTACTGCTAATGAAAATCATGTAAGAGAGAATAAATGGGTTGAATTAAAAAAAAACAAACAAACAAAAAACATAAAGGTGATGAGTGAACTGTAACCAGAACTTCTGAATCACTCAAGGAAACCGTTAACTATGTGGTTTTCTCCCATAGCTCCCTGACATAGCATCCTTTCTCTAGGTCTGTGAAAGATAAACTGCTTTCCTATTCCTTAAAAAACAGAATCTTATATGATGTATAAGTATCTGTCATGGTCCCATTAAAAAATAGAAACCAGTTCGAAAAATTCAAGAGAAAATAATAAAAGGACAACTTTTAGACATGTGGGGAAAGTTGACACCCAGTAAGGGGTATTTAAGTAACCAGCCTAACAATATCTAAAATTGCTATCACCACTAAGATAAAGAGATAAACTTGGAATCCAGGGAGAGTTAGAATTTTTGAGTAGTGAACAAAAGGAAATAAAATTAGTCCTAGAGAGATTCAGCAGCTGCCAAACACAGCCTGGAGCAGAGGGCAAGAGGGGAATACTATCCCAAGCACTCTATGTCTCTCACCTCCCCATCTCCTGTCAATATCTCCCATTGGCTGAACACAATAGCATACTAGCTTAATGGAGGAGCACAAGAAATACAATGTCTTGAGGTAAGCTTCTGGGGTGTAGAACAATAATGGAAGAAATAAGAATATATCTGAGGTGTAGAAGGTGCTAATTGAAAAGAAAATGCACAGCATACAGATAGATACTTGTGGATAAGATATTCTTTTTTTTGATCAATTAGAATTATTTTATTTTTTAAAGTTTCTTTATTTATTTACTTGTTTATTTATTTATTTTTATTGTGTTATGTTACTCACCATACAGTACATCATTAGTTTTTGATGTAATGTTCCATGATTCATTGTTTGCATATAACACCCAGTGCTCCATGCAATCCATGCCCTCCTTAATACCCATCACCAGGCTCACACATACTCCCAAGAAATATATATTCTAAAAATGTAATATATGAGAATCAAATTTAGATAAGCAAATTTTTCTTGTGCATATCAATGAAATTCATCAAAAAAAAGTGGTCAAATAAGTTTCCCTGCTTTGGGAATATGTCTTTATAAAATTTAAAATTATAAAAGTACCTTATTGGTTGAAATTAGTCATTTTTCTAAATCTAGTCTTAAGGGGCGCCTGGGTGGCTCAGTGGTTTAAGCCGTTGCCTTCGGCTCAGGTCATGATCCCAGGTCCTGGGTTCGAGCCCCGCATCGGGCTTTCTGCTCAGCTGGGAGCCTGCTTCCTCCTCTCTCTGCCTGCCTCTCTGCTTACTTGTGATTTCTCTCTGTCAAATAAATAAATAAAATCTTTAAAAAAAAAAAAAATAAAAAAAATAAATAAATCTAGTCTTAAGAGATAATTTGCAACATTATTAATAAATGAGTTAGGGAGGGAGACTTCAGTTTTCTTTTGGGAAGAAATTTGGGAGGTTGATAACAAAACAAAAACAAACAAACAAAAATACTGTGGCAACCATACATAAAGTTCATTTGATGGCTGATTAATGGTTATTATTTTTTACAATGAATGAAAATATATAACTGATTATCCTGAAAACTCTTAGGAAGAAGTATACCTCCATCTGATTGACTCAGAATGTATCTTAATAAGAAAAGGAATTGGGTCTTTTCACACCCTCTGGTCTCAATAAACAAATTTCTCATTCATTGATTCACTTTTGTTCCAGGATCCTACTAAATACTGAAATGGAATGCACTTTTTGGCTCATTCCACCAAGGTCCTAAATAACTATAAGAGTGGTGGTGGTAGGGATTAAGATAAGAAGTAGTAAATGGAGAGTTCTTTTGAACCATCATAAATAAACTGGTAGTTTTAATCTTGAGCAGGAGGCTTCTGGCCTTGTTGTCTGAGAAAAATGAAATATGAAAAGGGCTGCTCCTGTTCTGCTCTTGCTTCTCTACCATCTTTACTTGGGATGATCAAAGTTGTCTTCTATATTTGCAGATATTCAAACCAATGGAGCAGGGGACCTAAGGAGTAAAATCAAGGTAGTGCAAAGATTTTCAAAGATGAAGAATGGGAAAAAGAGGGAAGGGAATTAACTTGCTAAAGGCAGTAATTTCCATATCCTTCTCTCTCTAGACCACTAGGGTAGATAGACTGAAATATATGGAGTGACACTGTCACTGAATATAAACAGAAAGCTTCATAAAATATGTAAAATAACTGTCTTCAGAAATTGGATGGAGGTAACACAGAACTTGTGATCCCTGACAGAAGGAAAACAAGATGAATCTCAAGATATACAAGAACAAAGAAGGAAATGATAAACTGTACTTCATTAAAATTAAAAACATCTGCTCTGTGGAAAATATCCAGAGAATGAGAATGTAAGTCACAGATTAAGAGAAAGTGTTTATGAAAGACACATGATAAAGGGTGGCTATAAAACATATAAACATATAAAAGCATATAAACATATAAACATATAAAACATATAGCAGCCCAGGGGCACCTGGGTGGCTCAGTGGTTAAAGCCTCTGCCTTCGGCTCAGGTCATGATCTCAGGGTCCTGGGATCGAGTCCCGCATTGGGATCTCTGCTCAGCAGGGAGCCTGCCTCCTCCTCCTATCTCTCTCTCTGCCTGCCTCTCTGCTTGCTTGTGATCTGTCAAATAAATTAAAAAAATATATATAGCAGCCCGTTATCAAAATATGAAATATATATAATATACACACATACACATACACAAAGAACTCTTAAAAACTGAACAATAATTAAAAAATGGAACAAGGAGACCTCAACAAAGAAGATGTACAGATGGCAAGTAAGCATATGAAAAGATGTTCCACATCATTTGTTATCAGGAAAATACACATTAAAACAATGAGACACTTAATACACACTTATTAGAATGGTCAAAATCAGGAACATTAACAATACTGAATGTTGACAAGAATGTTGAGCAATTCACATTCATTGTGGTGAGAATGCCAAATGGTAATGCCACTTTGGAAGACAGTTTAGTGGTTTCTTATAAAACAATATACTCCTGCCATGTGATCCAGGAAACATACTCCTTGATATTTACCCCAAGGAACTGAAAATTTATGGTCGCACAAAACCCTGCATATGGATGTTGATAGCAGCTTTATTCATAATTGTCAAGTCTTGGAAGCAATCAAAATGTTCTTCAGTAGATAATGGATAAATTAACTGTGGTACATTCAGGCAATGGAATATTGTTTAGTACTAGAAAGAAATGAGCTATTAAGCCATGAAAAGACAGGAAAGGGGGCGCCTGGGTGGCTCAGTGGGTTAAAGCCTCTGCCTTCAGCTCAGGTCATGGTCTCAGGGTCCTGGGATCGAGCCCCGCATCGAGCTCTCTGCTCAACAGGGAGCCGCTTCCTCCTCTCTCCCTGCCTGCCTCTCTGACTACTTGTGATCTCTATCAAATAAATAAATAAAATCTTAAAAAAAAAAAGAAGGGAGGAACCTTAAGTGCATACTGCTGAGAGAAAAAAGTTAATATGAAAAGACAATATATACTTCATGATTTTAATTCTAAGGCATTTGGAAAAGGCAAAAATATGTGGCCAGTAAAAAGGAGGAATGAATAGGTAAAGCATAGAGGATTTTTAGGACATAGAAATTATTTTGTATAATACTGCAATGGTAGGGGCACCTGGGTGGCTCAGTGGGTTAAGACTCTGTCTTCAGTTCATGATCTTAGGGTCCTGGGATCAAGCCCTGCATTGGGCTGTCCTCTCAGCAGGAGCCTGCTTCCCTCTCCCCTGCCTGCCTGTCTGCCTACTTGTGATCTCTCTGTCAAATTAATAAATAAATAAAATCTTTAAAAAAATACTACAATGGTAGATACAGGTCATCATAAATTTGTTCAAATGCATAGAATGTCCAACATCAAGAGTAAATTAATATAAACTATGGACTTTGGGTGATGATGATATGTCAATGTAGGTTTATCAGTTACAGCAAATGTATCATTCAAGTGGGGAGATGTTAATAATGGGGAGGTATGCATGTGTGGAAGCAGAGACTAGATGGGAAATATCACTACTTTTCTTCAAATTTTGTTGAAACTTAAACTGCTCTAAAAAGTTGTCTTAATAAAAATAAAAAATCTGCTAGTATATTTTCCCTGCTATATTTTAGACTTACTTGGCAGTTGTGATCCCTTTCTTTTTTATGATTTGTCCCTTTTAGACTGGGTATGTCTAAACTATGCCTGCTTCACCATTGTATTTTAGAAGCACATACCTTGTCTAGTTTCACAAATTCACAGCTCAGGATAAGTCATAACTCAAGTCTCACCCTATCTGATTAATTAATATTTTAGATCAGATTTTGGTCTAAGCCTTGATCATAGAATGGTATAAGACTTTTGGTGACTTTTGGAATAGGGTAAATATATTTTGGATGTGAGAAAGATATGAATTTGGGAGAGTAAGAAGGTAGAATGTTGTGGGCTAAATTGTGCTCCCTCAATATAATAAATATATTGAAGTCCTAATCCATACTACCTCAGAATGTGACTGGTTTTTGGAGCTAGAATCTTTATACAGGCAATTAGGTTAAAATTAGGTAATTAGGGTGAGTCATAATCCAATATGACTGGTGTCATTATAAGAAGAGAAAATTTGGATTCAGACATGAACAAAGGGAAGACAACATAAAGACAAAGGGAGAAGATGACCATCTACAAACAGTAATGAAAGCCTGGATGGATCCTTCCCTCTTGATCCTCAGTAGACGGCAACTCTGCTGATAGCCTAATCTCAGACTTTTGGCTTCCAGAACTGTGAGAAAATAGATATCCATTGTTTAATTCACCCAGTCTGTGGTACTTTCTTATAGTAACCTAACAGACTAATATACATCCTAAGAATTTTAATCATGAGGGCTATTAAGTAAACTGCTATCACACAAGAAGCAAAGAAAGAGACAAATTTAACATTTTAAAAAAAGATTTTATTTATTTATTTGAGAGGGGGAATGAGCAGGAAGAGGGACAGAAGGAGAGAGAGAAGTAGACTTCCCACTGAGCAGGAAGACTGACATGGGGCTTGATCCCAAGACCCCGGGATTATGACCTGAGGCAAAGGCAGATGCTTAATCTACTTAGCCACCCAACCACCCTGATGTCTCTAGTTTTAATACTGCTTTTTTAAAAAATTCCATTGTTCTTTTGTGAGTGCAATACTTGGTTATTATTACTCTTGATTTAGTAAGCCATACAACGTAATCAACCAACTGTTGAGATTTTACTCAGAGGTACAAGTCAGCTTCTTTTGATATCACTTTCTTGTAAGAAATTATTATTTTACCTGAATATTTGAAAGCAACCATAAAATGACTTGCAAAAATATGGCAATCATAGCTATAGCTCAGACAGAAAACTAAAGCCCTTCTAGCTAGTCTACAAGTTATTAGATTAGGGATGGCATCAGTTCTAGTGGCTTAAGTTAAGCATTCTTGGCTCTCTGTTTGGAAATCAATGGCTAACTATAATCATAATCTTTCCCTTAATACTGTCTGTATTATATTACTTAAGTGTGCATCCTCTCCAGAATCTTTATTGCTGCTTTAGAGTCATTGTCCTCTAAATGATGCAATAAATCACCCTCCAAAGAAAAACAAGAAAATCTGTTTGGAACAGTACTGTCAAAAACTCCATGCATGACTCAGACTTATCAGACAATGATATAAAACTATATTGATCACATTCTATGATAGAAATGATCTACCATTCCCCTTAATCAATGAATGATCAAAAAGAGACTGAGAATTTGAACCAACATATGAAACAATTTGTGGACCAATTATACTCTCTCTCTGTGCTAAACAATTCTGTGATCAAATAAACTCCTTTGTTTCTGTGCTCAATAATACTTGTAACTGATGAAATAATTTAGCTACACGCTCCAGCAAATATTTGTTCCTGGAAGATCAGACTCGGAAAATAAAGTTAGCTTAGTCACCTATATGAATATTTTTATTATTAAGGCATTTCCACCAATTCCGTGCTACTTTGTTATAAACTCTGCTCAATTACAACTAGTCCTCTGCCAGGGTAATCTGTTTTAAAATCACTGATCCGGGGCGCCTGGGTGGCTCAGTGGGTTAAGCCGCTGCCTTCGGCTCAGGTCATGATCTCGGGGTCCTGGGATTGAGCCCCGCATCGGGCTCTCTGCTCAGCAGGGAGCCTGCTTCCTCCTCTCTCTCTACCTGCCTCTCTGCCTGCTTGTGATCTCTCTCTGTCAAATAAATAAATAAAATCTTTAAAAAATAAATAAATAAATAAATAAATAAATAAATAAATAAATAAAAATAAAATCACTGATCCTAGGTCATGAAACTCTGCATGTATTGCGCCATAAATTCTGATGAGGAAAAAAAACAACAAAAAACCCAAACTATTATTTGTTCCATGTGATATTCTCCATGAATACCATTAAGTCCAATAATTCAGCTTCGCTTGATCTATTGGTCAATGGTTTAGACCAATTTTTTTTTTTTAGAGCAATGAAGAATTTTAAGCAGGTCTAATATATGCAAATCTGCATTTAGAGAAGATTGCTCTGAATACGATGTAGAGGCCAATGAATACGTTTAACCTTCTAAATTAAGAACATTTAATCTTTTCTTAATTATTTTTCATGTAGACTTGCCTATAGTTAAAAAATAGTTTTTAGATCAAATTCTAGACTTGCTTGATATTTTATGTATCAGTATAAATCAGTGCTTACATTGTATAACCAGATCAACAGTAGGTTTTATGAAGTTTCTATGTGATTAATATTAAGATTCAGCGCTATCAGAGCTATGGACCAAACCCAATTTCTAATAACTCTAAACAGGAATTGCCAACATGAAAGGCCAGAAATCAGCAATGTTAGGGTCAGTCAATCCAGTCATTCAGTTTTAAAGATAAAATATTAACATGAAAAATAATCAAATTATTTAATGGAAAATACACCATCTTATTGCTCACTGAAAATTTTATATAATTCCCTAGTCAGGAGTTCCCATTAAATTCACACTCCTTTCAATGTACATGCAATTCATACTGCATTTAGAAGCAGTCTCAGCACATTCTTATACACTGAACTATAATCTTAACACCAACCAGCTTCTGTTCACGTTCAGAATTTGTGATTACTAGGAGCATTTCTCCTACAATTGTTCAGCCCCTAAGGCTATTGATCGAATGCCAAATCTTACCGCATTTCTCTATCTATTTTCTCCATTTATTTTCAATTGATGTGCTGGGTTTAACCTTTGCTTTGCTCTGTAATTTTGCTTATCTGTGGTTTCTTATAATGAGTATGTCTATGACAATAAATCTTTCCTTGAACATAGTTCTTGAATTAACTATAATTTATAACAGAGTAATTATTTACCGTGGCTTATTTTGGGTACTTCCAAATGATTATCTTAGAATTCTTAATCACTTACTGAAGTATTATTTATTTAAAAAGTCATGTGTAATCACATACTATTTAATTTGTGATTTTTTCATGATTTGTGTAATTTGTGACTTTTGTGATTTATGGTCATGTGGACACATGAGATTTTGAATTTGAAAGCTACAGAAATGTGTAAAACACTATATAAATTGCCACCTCCTGACGGCACCCATGAGAAGAATGAGGCACAAACAAGTCAGCTGTAAGAGTATGGAAGCAGGGGGTGACAGTAGAAAAGACTATCGCCTCGAACAACCCCTTAGTCTCATATTTATTAGAAAGTGAGTAACAACCAACAAAGAAGTTGGAGTAGATTACACATTGACCTTGAGTCTTGTAGATATGTAAGAAGAAAGGCAAAATACATTTGGTCACCTAGTACATGACCTATAGTTAGCAAGCCCAAACTAAAGGATTGTCTGACTAACTGCTGATGTTCTCTGGGGAAGGGAAGATAGGGGGAAAATGAGGCAGGCTGCATTCCACGTGAGTGGGCCAGGCGTTCCCAGCTGCTCAGCTTTAAGGACCTATATTGTCCTCTCCCCCAGAAGTCTGTTGCCAGTACATGTTTTTCTTAAAGCTGTATCTAAGCATGCTTGCAAATAGTATAAATTCTCAGAGGTTATATTTTAAGCAGTACATTGTTCTGAGGGACAGTCACAATAAATACTAGGTGTCATATTACCATTTCACTACAATATGAACTTTCATTCTTTAGGAGAATTGTATTATATAACTTAAATACTTTTGAAGAAATTCTTTCTGGAATTAGAAGATGACAGTAGATCTTTTTGTGTAGCTATGAATGAATCTACTGTTCATTTCTATGTTGCTATCCTACCCAGTTGATTTCTAAATACTTCTTCCCCTTGACCCTAAATACATTGCTTTACTGGTTCAACCTTAAGCCATTAAAATTCCATTGACACCAATTTCCAATATTAAAAGCTTTTGTAATGTCAATTTCACTGAAAATTCTTCTTCTAATGTATTATTTGAAGATAATATGGAGCCAACTTTAAGAATGTCGGTGGATTTTATATGAGAGATGCTTCTTCAACTTTTCAAAATAACCTTCGAGAGGAGTGGCTCAGTGGCTCAGTTGGTTAAGTGTCTACCTTCAGCTCCCCAGGATCCCAGGGTCCTGGGATCTAATCCAGCATCAGGATCCCTGCTCTACTGGGAGCCTGCTTCTCCCTCTGCCTCTGCCCCTCCCCCCTGCCCATGTTCTGTCTGGTCTCTCTCTCTCTCTCAAATAAATAAAATTTTAGAACAAAACAAAACAAAAAACAACAGCCTTGGAAAGATTAATCAAAACCCGAGCGGCATGCATTTAATGAGTCTCTAATAGGCAAAAGTATTTTGAAACTCTCTTAAAGTTTAAGATATATAATTTAAGGGAAGTGGTAAACCTAATTTAGCTCAACAACACAGTTTTGATCTTCCTTGTTGGAGCCACAACAAATCTGGTATAGTGTGATCTCTGGTATCTATATCATGGGAAAAATTGACCTTTCTCTTAGATAGGCATACTCTAAACTCTATTATTTAATGGTCCTTCCACATTTGGGTGGCAATTTTGGACTCAATTGGAATCATCTCAGCCTTTAGATTAAAATTATATGGGAGATTTTTAAGTGCATTGCAAGAAAGGAAGTTTGAGGGTCAGCAGAGGGAGATCTAGTGGCCTTTGGTCATACTGTTTTAATAAAGCTGAAAATATGTTTATAAATTGTAGACATCATGCAACAAATACATCTGCCCCTCCTCTGTTTATCTATCTTTTTAAAAAAGTATCCAAAGCCATGCTATGTAAACTGACCTGTGAAATGTCGGTGAAAGCAGAAGCTTAAAAGCCTGTGCTAAACACCCATTCTCCTTTCTCTGCATTAACAAAAGTTAAGATAGAATCTCAGTTTGCATCCCTGCGATGTATATGTACTTTGAATTATAGATTCACATATTTTTAATTATTTTATTTTAATTTATTTTAGTTAACACACAGTGTTATGTTAATTTCAGGTATGTAATATAGTGTTCAACCCTTCCATATATCATCCTGTGGTCGTTAAGATAAGTGCACTACTTAATCCTCATCACTTATTTTACCCACCCCTCACTCCCTTTTGGTAACCATTAGCTTATTCTCTATAGTAAGGAACCTTTCTCTTGATTTCTCTCTCTCTCTCTAATATTAAATATTTAATATGTAAATATTAATACACTATTGCACAAGTAATGGGCTAAATAAAAAATCAAATGGAAAATCAAAATATGCCTCAAAACAAAAGCAAAAGAAAACAATATTCCAAAGCCTAAGGATGCAGCAAAAGCAGGTGTTAGAGTGGACTTTATGCTATAAAAGCTTGTATTGAGAAAAAAGTTCAAATAAACAACTTCATATTATGTCACAAGAAAAAGGAGAAATTTAGTAGAGGAAGGAAATAACAAAGAAAAATCAGAAATAAATAAGAGACCAGAATAAACAATAACATAACATTGAAATTAATGATGATTTTTTTTTTAAAATAAGCAAAATTATCAATGTTTTAATGACATTATCTAAGAAAAAAAGAGAGAGAAATCACAAAAATCAAAATGAGAAGTGGAAAAAAACAAACAAACCGCAACAAGTAACCACAGAAATATATTGTGATAACAGACTACTATAAAAATTATATACTGATAAATCAGATAACTTAGGGAAAAAACCTCAATAATTCCTAAAAATCCACTGGCTACCATGATTGAATCATGAATCTTGAATCCAAGAAATAGGAGATGTTAGGTCAATAACAAGAATGAAAGTTGAAATAGGAATCAAAAATCTCCCAGCACAGAAAACCTAAGACCTCATAGTTTCCCTGGTGAATTTTACCAAGCATTTAAAAAAAATAATAATTAATGACAATCTTTATAAAATCTTACAAATAAGAATAGAAAGAATATATTTAAAATCATCCTATGAGGTCAATACTACGCTGATACCAGAGCAGGATAAAAAACAATACAAGATCAAAAAAGTCTAGTTTGTTTGATAAATATAAGTATTGCTACTTCAACTTTCTTTTGACATCCATTTGCATGATAAATGTTTCTCCAACCCCTCACCTTCAGTCTGCAGGTGTCTTTGGGTCTAAAATGAGTTTCTTGTAGGCAGCATATATGTGGGTCTTTTTTCTTTTTTTTAATCTATTCTGACACCCTATGTCTTTTGATTGGAGTTTTAGTCCATTTACATTCTAAGTAATTGATATATATGTATACTGCCATTTTTTATTTGTTTTATCATTGTTTCTGGAGATTTTCTCTGGTCCTTTCTGGTCTTTGTCACTTTTGGCTTCTCCTTTACACTTAAAGGTCCCCTTTAATATTTCTTTCAGGGTTGGTTTAGTGGTCACAAATTCCTTTAGTTTTTGTCTGGGAATCTATCGCTCTTATTCTGGATGATTAGCCTTGCCAGATAGAGTATTCTTGGCTGCAGGTTTTTCCTATTCAGCTTTTTGAATAGATCATGCTACTCCATTCTGGCTTGCCAGGTTTTCATTGAGAAATCTCCAGCTAGCCTTATGAGTTTTCCCCTGTAAGTTAAGGACTTTTTGTCTTGCTGCTTTTAAGATATTTTTTTCTTTGTTACCTGTATTTTGCTAATTTAATTACTTATGCTTCAGTGTTGGCTTTTTTTTTTTTAAGATTTTATTTATTTATTTGACACAGAGAGAAATCACAAGTAGGCAGATAGGCAGGCAGAGAGAGAGGGAAAAGCAAGCTCCCTGCTGAGAAGAGACCCCCCCAATGCAGGGCTTAATGCCAGGACCCTGAGATCATGACCTGACCCGAAGGCAGAGGCTTAACCCACTGAGTCACCCAGGCACCCATGTTGGCCTGTTTTGATGGGAATTGATTTGATAGGAGTTCTTTTCATCTCCTATATTTGGATATGTTTCCTTCTCCAGATTAGGGAAGTTTTCTATTATTTCTTGAAATAAATTTTCTGCCTTCTTTTCTCTCTCCTCTTTTGGGACCCTTATAATATGAATTGTATTATATTTGATGGAGTCACTGAGCTCCCTAAGTCTACTCTCATGTTGCATAATTCTTTCTCTCTTTTGTTCAGCTCTATTATTTTTCATTATTTTGTCTTTTAGGTTATTAATTAATTTCCTCTGTTTCTTCTGGCCTGCTTTTTCATTGCTCAAGCCTGTTTCTAATCTTTTATTTTAATCCTCATCTCTGATTCTTTTTAAACTCTTTCATCTCTATGTATCTTCTATTCTTTTTGCAAGCCCAGTGAGGATCCTTATGATTGTTGTTTTAAATTCTCCATCAGATATGTTTCTTATATCTGTTTCACTTAGATCTCTGGGCTTGGCCTTATCTTAGTCTTTCATTTGGGATTTTATCTAAGTCTCGGCCTTCTTTTCTGAGTTAGAAAAGCCAGTTATGTCTCCTGCTCCTGAAAGTAATGGCCTTATGAAGAAGAGGTCATGTAGTGCCCAGGACCTGTGCTTCAGGCCTGGTGCTTCAGGGAGTGTCTCTGGTGTGTGCTGCATACACTCTGCTATTGTATTTTGGCTGCTCTGTCATTTAGACCAGTCATCTGTAGAGGCTCTCCTTTGTCTGCTGTGGGTAGTATTTGGTTCCCTGATCTAAATATGGTGAGTTTTAACTAGGTGTGCTCTGGACTGCTTGTGAAATGAGATCTGACACCAACTTCACCAGAACTGAGTTCCTGCAGAGCTCTCTGGTTAGGAGACATTATGTGGGCTGGGGTTTATGTTGGTCTTCTGGGGGAGGGGCCCACTACCCTGGGACTGAGGCAAGTTTCACTGAGAAGAGTGGTCCTAACAGAGCACAGGGTTGTGGGGCTTGGTGAATGCGAGGTAGGCGGCTAGTGTAGGTACTGAGCTACTTCCCTCACGTTAATGCTCAGAGGAGGGGGAAGGAAACAGAGCCAGCCAGCTCCTTTGCCCCAGAGAAGTGTCTCTGTGAATGCTGCCCCTTAGGAAAGCACTTATAGAAGAGCAAATAATCTGTACCATTGTGTGCTCCAGGCATTTTTCAGATGCTCTTGCTACACTGTCTGTCCCAGGTTGTTTACCTCCTTCTCTCTGGGAAAACAGAGTGCCCTCCTGGCTCTATCCCAAGCACACCTGCTGACGTTTAATTTAAAATTCCAGTTAGGGGGCACCTGAATGGCTCAGTGGGTTAAGCCTCTGCCTTTGGCTCAGGTCATAATCTCAGGGTCCTGGGATCGAGCCCCGCATCAAGCTCTCTGCTCAGCAGGGAGCCTGCTTCTCTCTCTCTGCCTGCCTTTCTGCCTACTTGTGATCTTTCTCTCTCTGTCAAATAAATAAATAAAATCTTAAAAAAAATAAAATTCCATTTAGAACAGCCAAAATCAAAAAGACAGTAAACAACGTGTGTTAGAGAGGATGTGGAGAAAGGGGAACCCTCTTACACTGTTTGTGGGAATGCAAGTTGGTGCAGCCACTTTGGAGAACAGTGTGGAGATTCCTTTAGAAATTAAAAATAGAACTTCCCTATGACCCTGCAATTGCACTACTGGGTATTTACCCCAAAGATACAGATGTAGTGAAAAGAAGGTCCATCTGTGCCCCAATGTTCATAGCAGCAATGGCCACAGTCGCCGAACTGTGGAAAGAACCAAGATGCCCTTCAATGGATGAATGGATAAGGAAGATGTGGTCCATATACACTATGGAATATTATGCCTCCATCAGAAAGGATGAATACCCAACTTTTGTATCAACATGGATGGGACTGGAAGAGATTATGCTGAGTGAAATAAGTCAAGCAGAGAGAGTCAACTATTATATGGTTTCACTTATTTGTGAAGCATAAGAAATAACATGGAGGACATGGGGACATGGGGAGAAGAAGGGGGTTGAGGGAAACTGGAGGGGGAAATGAGACATGAGAGACTATGGACTCTGAAAAACAATCTGAGGATTTTGAAGGGGAGAGGGTTGGAAAGTTGGATCAGTCTGGTGGTGGGTATTATGGAGGGCATGTACTGCATGGAGCACTGGGTGTGGTTCATAAACAATGAATTCTGGTACACAGAAAAGAAATTTTAAAAAATTAAAAATTAAAATAATAAAAATAAAATTCCAGGCTTTCGAAACATGGTGGGGGCATGAGCCTGCACTGGTCTTCTGAGGGAGGGGCCTGCCACATTGGGACTGAGGCATGCTTGATTTATGAGGGCAGACCTGCCAAAGTGCAGGGCAGTGGGCTTTGGCATGAGCATGTAAGGCAGCTAGCACTGGTGCTGCATTGCCTCCCACCAGTGGCTGTATTTATGCTGAGAGGCAGGGAATGGTGTGGGCCAGCTCCCCTGTTTAAGAAGAGATATATATCTCTTTGAATGCTGCCTCCCAGGGACACACTCAAAGATGAGCAAATAATCTCCCCACTGTGTGCTCCAGGTGTTCAGATTGCTGTTTGCATGTCATCTTCTCCCTGGTTGTTTGTTGGAGAGAAGGCTCCAGGAGAAAGGCAGTGCCCTCAGGGCTCTATCTTAGCCAAGCCCATTGACCTTTAAAACTCCAGAATTTAGCCCTTTTGATTGCAAAAACTCACAAAATTCAGCCCCTCTCATTCTCTCAAACCAATCGCATTGGGGAAATGCTCTCTTTGTACATTCCCCTGTGTGCTTCTCTCCCTCTTACCCTTCCCCATGACCATGGGTTACCACCCCACTCCATAGCAGCCATGATCTATTTCTCCCCTACACAATGTCTCCACACTTCCTACCTTCTTTGATTTGGCCTTTTCTCTCCCTTTAGTTGTGGAGTTTGTTCTGCCGATCTTCAGGTTGATTTCTGGAGTATTTAGGATGATTTGATAATTATCTAGTCGTGTTTCTGGAGTGAAAGGAGCCTAGAGTCCTCCTACACCACTGCCATCTTGAAGAATCTCTTTCTTCCTCCTCCCTTTGCTCATCTGTTTTGTTTCTTAAATTCCACAATGAGTAAAATCATATGGTATTTTACTTTCTCTGACTTATTTCACTTAGGATTATACTCTCTAGCTTCATCCGTGTCAATGCAAATGGCAAGATTTTATTTATTTTATGGCTGAATAATATCTCACCATATCTATCTATCTATCATATATATATGTGTATACACACACACACACACACACACATATATATATAGATATATAGATATATAGATCTTCTTTATTCATTCATCAATTAATGGACACTTGGGCTGCTTCCATATCTTGGTTATTCCAAATAATCCTGCTATAAACATTGGGGTGTATGTAGTGTATGTATCCCTTTGAATTAGTGTTTTTGTATTCTTTGGGTAAATACCTAGTAGTGTGATTGTTGGATCATAAGGTAGTACCATTTTTAACTTTTTGAGAAACTTCCATACTATTTTCCACAGTGGCTGCACCAGGTTGCATTCCCACCAACAGTGTATGAGGATTCCTTTTTATCCACATCCTTACCAACACCTATTGTTTCTTGTGCTGTTGATGTTAGCCGTTCTGACAGGTGGAAGGTAATAAATACATCATTGTAGTTTTGATTTACATCTATTTTCCTCATAGTAAGTGGCTGTGTGGCCATCTGGATGTCTTCTTTGAACAAATGTCTGTTCATATCTTCTGCCCAATTTAAATTCAATTATTTGGGGGTGTGAGTTTTATAAGTTCTTTATATATTTTTTTTGTGTGTGTGTGTGTGTATTTGTGTGTGTGTTTAAGATTTTATTTATTTGTTTGACAGACAGGGATCACAAGTAGGCAGAGAGGCAGGCAGAGAGAGAGGAGAAAGCAGGTTCCCCACTGAGCAGAGAGTCCGATGTGGGGCTCAATCCCAGGACCCTGGAATCATGACTGGAGCCGAAGGCAGAGGCTTTAACTCACTGAGCCACCCAGGCACCCCAGTTCATTATATATTTTGGATAATAGCCTTTTATCAGAAATGTCATTTGAAAATATCTATTACTATTTCATAGGTTGCCTTTTAGTTTCCTTTGAGAAACAGAAATCTTTTTTTTTTTTAATTTTGATGTATTCCTAATAGTTTTTTTTTGCTTTTATTTCCCTTGCCTCAGGAGACCTATCTAGAAAAAAAAAATGCTATGGCCAATGTCAAAGAAGTTATTGCTTGTGTTCTCTTCTAGGATTTTTATGGCTTCAGGTTTCACATTTAGATCTTTAATTTTGAGTTTATTTTTGTGTATGGTGCAAGTAAAGTAAAGTTAGTAAAGCTAGATTACTAGTTTTATTCTTTTACTTATTGTTGTCCAATTTTTCCAACACTCCAACACCATTTTTTGAGAAGACTGTCTTTTTCTTATTGGATATTCTCTCCTGATTTGTTAAAGATTAATTGACCATATAATTGTGGTTTCCCTTCTGTATTTTCTATTCTGCTCTATTGGTCTATGTATCTATTTTTGTGTCAGTATCATACTATTTTGATACTACAACTTTGTAGTGTAACTTCAGGTCCAGAATTCTGATGATTCCAGCTTTCTACCTGTGTTTTTTAAGCTATAGAGATCTGTGGAAATTCTACTGCTGCAGTCTATCTTAGCCCATCCTTTTTGACACAAATATTTGGTAAGTTCTGTTCATTTTTATGATGATCGGTAAAACTATCTTAGAGTGTTTACCTAATTTGACAAATCAATTGAGTGTTCAAAGAGTAGGGTCTTGTCTCTATTATGTCTTTCTTTTGTTCATTTTTGTTCATTTGTTCATTGAGAATTATATTAATTTTCATCCTTCTTGGCTTTCCTTTTACTTCTTAGACAATAAGAAATCTAGTTTGCCCATGATTTCTAAAATGGGACTTTAAGTTGCTTAATAAGCTTTTCCCTGACAAAACTAATCAACATTTTTCAAACCTCGTCTTATTCATATTTTCTCTAATATTTGATTCTTCCTGTTTAAACCCCCACTTTTTGGTTTCCAGCACATAATTTACTTTTGGATCATTACTTACCCTCTTTGGTCTTGCCAATTTTCTAAACTTAGTATTTCTCAGGGTTTCATGCTTCACATTGTTTCTGTCATCAAACATTTTTTTTTAAACAATCTTACTCACTCCATGATCTTCAACATTTTCCTAAAAACTCTTCAGCTTTCACATTTTTTAAGTTTACTATTTTTTTTCTTTTCTCTCTCTCTCTTTCTTTTTTTTTTTTTTTTTTTTTTTAGTAATCTCTACACCCAACGTGGGGCTCAAACTCATGACTCCAAGATCAAGAGTCGCATGCTCTTCCTACTGAGCCAGGCAGGAGCCTCAAGTTTCACATCTTCTACAAGCTTCAGATTAGAATTTCTCATCACCCAAAGTAAATCCTTTCTGTTGTGAGACAAATTACTTTTATCACACCTACTTTTGTCCCCATTATCATATAATCACTAAAGACCAAAATCTGTCTTTAATTCTGTGTTCCATCTTCAATCCACAATCCCCACTTGTGCCCTATTTCTTCCTATCTTACAGTTCACAAAAACATCATTTTTACTTGCTTAATATGTGTTGAATCTGTTCCCTCCTTATGATCATCACTGCTATTACATTTATGCAGAACTTCAACCATTATTTCAGAATATTGTATTTATTTCCATGCTTGATTATTACTTCCAGTCCCATAATTCCCTGCATTCTTTTTTGAGGTAGAAGTTAATTCTAAAATTAAATTTTGATCATATCTTTCTTACTTATACTATTTCCATGACTATTCCACCAAATTCTTAAAAATTTCTATTGATCTATATTTTAAGGAGACATATTAGCAAAATGCATAAAGAAATATATAAATTTGCATGTTGATAAGATGCCAAATCTTTTTGCTTGACCTCTTGCTCCAACTCCATTCCTACTATAACACAGAAATGACCCTTTTGGAATCCTCAGGTCTTCTTGGAATTAAACTTAGGAATCAATAATTAAAACCATACTAATGCTAAACCCTAATAACAATATGACATAAAGCACAAATTAGACATAGTATATGTTACTTTTCATGGTGTAGCCTTGCTTTATTTTTATGTCCTATCTTTACTACATAGCACATGTAGCACTTATTTTTAGTTTTTTTTTTTGTTGTTTTGTCAGCCTAAAATGCTTGCCCTCCTGGTATTCTTGGTTTAGTCTTGCCAGGATTAATTAAAATTAGTTGAAAGCTTTCTCTTGGATCTATACTAGATGTTGTTGTATGTACAGTCCCTGTCCTTCCCACTGTTCTTTCCATGTGGTTATTTTAAAATAGATTAATCAAAATCTTAGTTCAATATCACAGGCTGCAATATTCAAAGCCTTCCCTGGAATTTTTGAAGTTGATTCTAAAGAGAGCAAAAAAGAGTGTCCCTTATTATTTAAGATTAAAAAAAAAAAGCCTCTTGAGCTGTTAGGTTTCCTTCATTTTATGGGAAACATTCTGCAACAAAAGAACATAAATTGACATGTAGAGCAATGAATGATGGGAAAAGAATTGTGGAAGCACTTGAATACCTGCTCTAGTGGTTTCTGGGTTTTGCTGCACCCTTGCCCTTCCCATGGATTAAGTATTCAGTCTTTTCTTCTGTTACATAAATTGCTTCATTGCTCTAAAATAAAGACCCTTTTTGCATTAGCTAATTTGAATTGGGCTTATCTTATTTACACCTAAAATGTTTTCACATCCACATATATACTCATAATAAGTGGTAATATATTTCAGAAAGTTAAAAATTTCCCTAGACCCTACTTACTCAAGGATTCCCAACTTGGGGAAATCTCTGCTAGAAAAAGTTCATCCACCTTTCTTCTGTGCCCTCATTGTTCTTCGTTCAGAAGACATTTATAGTTCAATCATCGTTCTTTAACTTGGTTTATAGTTTGTCATTACTCTCCCCCCAAACTTCACCCTTGATTGGAAGGAATTATTTTCTATTCATCTTCATCTCATTCTCATTACTTTATAATTATTATTTAATGTTTGAATATAGAAGACAAATTTAACTTAGTGATACTCTGAAAATTATTCAAGATTTTTTAAAGTTAAGGCAAACATTAAAGTTCAGGTCATTTTGTGTCTCTACCTATATAAATATTCTTGAGATCTGTTAACAGATGACTATCTAGCTCTGTTTAAATATGGGATTGGTTTATGAGATAGCTTGTTCTACCAATGGATAACTTTAGTTAATGTAGATTAATACACAATTTTAATGCATATTTTTAATTTCCAAAATCACAGAGAATACCCTTTGAAGTTATTGTATTTGTTAGTTAGGGCTGCCATAACAAAATACCACAAACTCTGTGACTTCAACAACAGAAATTTATTTTCTCACATTTCTAGAGCCTGGGAGTCCAAGATCAAGGTGCTGGCAGGGTTGGTTTCTCTTGAGACCTCTCTCCATGGCTTGTTTCCTTCTCTTTTCTCATATGGTCTTTGCACTATGCATATGTACTCCTGGTGTCTTTTTCTCTTCTTAGAAGAACACCAGTCATATTGGATTAGATTTCATTTAACAGTAATTACTTCCTTACCTATTACCTATTACCAAATTGGGAGTCAGGACTTCAACATATGAATTTGGTACAGAACACAATTCAATCTATAAGAGTAACAAAAAGAATTATGTTTAGCTTAATTCCTGCTTACATAATTAGGAAGCCATATTGATATTTTGATTTTGAACAACACTCCTGAAAAATTTCCCCTTGTTTATAAATTTAACATTGGTCTTTTTCAATCAATCTGTTACTATTAGTGAACCATTTCATACTCTGAATAACTTACAAATATCCTGATTAATCAGAACTAATGGCAAGATTATTGATTCCCTTATCACTTTTGCCATATTTTCCTCACCCATCTTTAGAAAGCATGATTCATTTCCCACTAAATGACACCAATTTTGTGAAGTATAAGTAAAGTAAAGCAGGAGAGCAATTTCTTTGAAGACTGACTTCAACTTTTATTAACAGAAAACTAGCGGTGCACACAGCACAACTGCTTATGTTTCCACTGAAATTGTTTTGGTTATAAATTACACAGTGTTTATTTGAAATTAAATATGCATATTTCATTTTATTTTGAATGGCAGTAACCATATGCAGCTTTCAACCATATAAATTACATTAGATATGAATACACTAGCATGTCCAATTCAATGACATACGGCTAGAATACTATTTCTTTCATTTTTTAGACTTAAATGTTTGTATCATAACTAAAATGAATTTCATAATAATCTAAGACTTTATCTGCATATATACCAGTAACGATCTCTCAACATTCATTTTATAGTGACTAAATTAAAGATTTTTGTACATATTTTGTAGGATGAACATAAGAAATTTATGGTAAACTATTTTAATGTAATTGATAAGGTGATTATAATGCTTTATTACTTATAATATTTACGGTGTCCCCACAATTTAGAAACTACTGCTACTTCTTTATGCCTTAGTAACAATACTAATTTCTACTTGAGTGCTATTGATACAATGATAGAAACTTCAGAATTGAAGGGTATTTCTCCCAAAATGTATTGAAAACCCTCGCACTATTTGAGTCTAAAATAGGCAAGAGGATCAAAATAATAGTTTAGATAAGAAAATCACTTTCATGTAGAAAAAATGAAAGGGACTTCCTTTAAATTTTGAGAAATGATGTATAATTACTATATAAAAATTTCAGTAATTCAGTACCCTTTGTGATTTTGCAAAAGTTCATTTCAATTGCATATTGCTGTATACTATCTTTTCTATAATAAACTTTTACTATTTAGGTAAAAAGGAATTTTTTTACACTATAGGTAAATAAATTTGAATATTATAAGTGAGTTCTATAGCCAACATATAGAATAAGATTTTTATTTTTAACTGATTAGTACTAATTAGATTAGGTATGAAGACTATTTGTTTAATAATAATGCACAATGTGTATGTTATATGATTAAATGAAAAACTTTTTCATGTAGAAATTCTATTAAAATAGAGACAATCCTTAAGAATATATAATGAACACCCTAAGGGATTCTTTAGCAATAGGGGATCTCTTTCCTATCACGATCGGCCTCATACTCCTGGAATTCTCAATTATCAGAGTTATAGACAAGGCTAATGAGAGGAACTTTTTACATTTGAGACCAGAAGGAAAACAAGTGGATGAGTGTATTAAAAAGGCTTCAGGTCCCTACACTTCTCAGTTACTAAAATAAAAATTGTTGGTGGAGGCCATGTTTATCTCTAGTTAAAACAATGATGCTGTGGTGGAACCAGAGATGTCTTTCTTCAGATTTTAGCTCTTAAGTATCTCTATGTAAAAATTAAAATAACTTTCGGAGTTAAGGAAATATGTATACTTTTGGGGGTCTTTTGGCTTCTTGAGATCAAATGGATGCACTTCCTGTTAAAATAAAAAGGTCAAGAATTTCTTTTCAGTCAATGGTATTCTAATAGCTTGTATGGTGACAGATGGTAGCTACACTTGTAGTGAGCATAGAATAATGTATAAACTTGTGGGATTACTATGATATAAACCTGAAACAATGTAACATCATGTGTCAACCCTACTCAATTTTTTAAAAATTTATTTTATTTATTTATTTGACAGACAGAGATCACAAGTAGGCAGAGAGGCAGGCAGAGAGAGAGGAAGGGAAGCAGGCTCCCTGCCAAGCAGAGAGCCCAATGTGGGGCTCAATCCCAGGACCCTGGGATCATGACCTGAGCCAAAGGCAGAGGCCTCAACCCACTGAGCCACCCAGGTGTCCCCAACCATACTCAATTTTTAAAAAGAATTTCTTCTCAACTTTTTTCTAGATATTTTCCAATGATGTTTTTTGGTATTTTCTAATGACCACACATTATATATATTTACAAATATGTTTAAAATTTAATTATCTTTATTATAGGTTGTATATATGTTGTGGCTTCAAAAAGTTAAAAAATTATTGTAGCAGGGAAAGAGCAATGTTTTGGTTGTTTATACGAAGGCAAAAATTCTAAGCTGTTTCTGGAAAATATCCCCACATGTATAGAGAAACTAGGTTAACTGAGAAGAAAACAACATTCATAAAGAAATCCGTACTGTGGAAATATTATTGTGAATATTTACTAGCCAAAATATCATACATACAGATTAAGTCATCTACATTTTCTAATACATAGCTCTATAATTCCAGTTGATCATTTAAAACTATTTTTTTTTTCTGAAGAGAACTCTAATCCCATATTACTTTTGGGTATGTTTCCCTTTCTTGCTTCTAATTTTTACTAAACATAGAAATGAATCTATTATTTGTGTAGTATAAATATCTTTATGTGCTGTGCTCATGTTATGTGCTAATCAAAGGCTTAGTACACTTTTCAGATACATGCTCTAAGAGAGCAGTCTTCCTTTCCCAAGAAATATGCATGTGGTATTTTTTTTTAATTTTATTTATTTATTTGACAGAGAGAGATCACAAGTAGACAGAGAGGCAGGGAGAGAGAGAGAGAGAGAGGGAAGTAAGCTCCCTGCTAAGCAGAGAGCCCGATGCGGGACTCTATCCCAGGACCCTGAGATCATGACCTGAGCCGAAGGCAGTGGATTAACCCACTAAGCCACCCAGGCACCGGGCATGTGGTATTTTAAAATGAAATGGATAAAACCAAAAATTTAGTGAACACGACGAGTGACTGTTTTCCAGTATATTTTCTATAGATTTCCAGATACATAATGTCTAGCAGTTTTCCTTCTTAAGTGTTAAGCTCACTTTTGTTTGTTTGTTTTTATTATATAACAATCTGAACTTATCCTGCAACATTTACTTGACATAAATTGAAGAAATACCAAGATAAGTAGTTTGCCTATAAGATATTATGATGTATAATTTCTCAGAATGGCTAGAAAGTCAGGAAACAACAGATGTTGGTGAAGATGCAGAAAAAGGGAAACCCTCCCACACTGTTGGTGGGAATGCAAGCTGATGCAGCCACTCTGGAAAACAGTATGGAGGTTTCTCAAAAAGTTGAAAGTAGAGCTACTCTATGACCCAGAAATTACACTGCTGGGTATTTATCTCAAAGATACAAATGTAGTGATTCAAAGAAGCATCTGCATCCCAAAGTTTATAGCAGTGATGTCCACAATAGCCAAAATACAGAAAGAGCCCAGATGTCCATCAACAGATGAATGGATAAAGAAGATAAGATATATACAATGGAATATTACACAGCCTTTAAAAATGAAATTTTGCCATTTGCAACAATGTGGATGGAATTAGAGGGTATTATGCTAAGCAAAATAAGTCAATAAGAGAAAGACAATTATCATATAACCTCACTGATATGTGGAATTTAAGAAACAAAACAGAGGATCATAGGGGAAGAGAGGGAAAAAATGAAACAAGACAAAACCAGAGAGCAAGACAAATTCTAAGAGACTCTTAACTATAGGAAACAAACTGAGGCTTGCTGGAGGGGTGGGGGTAGAGGAATGAGGTAACTGGGTGATGGACATTAAGGAGGGCATGTGACGTAATGAGCACTGGGCTTGTACTTCTGAAACCAAAATATATTATATGCTAATTAATTGAATTTAAATTTAAAAATGTTTAAAAAATAAAGCAAATTCCAACATGCTTAAAAAAGATACTATGTATAACTTCTGAATATGTTTATACCTGATAGAGTATGAACATTAACAGATTTTGAAAGCATGTAAAATTTACATTTAAATATTATCTATGTGTGTACGTGTGTTATATTACATACATGTTATGTATATTAATATTTACAATCAAGCCTGTAAAAAAACAAGACCCATATGAAGAAGAAACAAATAAATTATTCAGAATATTTTTCATTACTTTTAGTGTCATTAAAGTATTTTTGTAAAAATTTACTCTTTTCTGACTTTTTTCTGATGACTCTAAGATTCTGAACCTATTCTAAACCCAAAATATAATTCTAAATGAGATTCGTTTAACATTAATTTATATAATCATAATTTGAGAGGAAGCAATAGACTAATTACCTAAATTAATGATGTGTTCAAACTTGTCTGTTAGTACCTATGCAAATCCAAGACAATAACTGTTTAAACTAAAATTAGTTTTTTAACAAAAAAACTAGAATTAATGAAAGAGCGAAAAAAGGTTTTATATTTTTTAAACATATTATTTATCCTTGGTTCAAACATTGCTCTCTGTAAACACAATCTCTTTTGAGTCAATAATATAATGAATAATAGTCATTAGTATCAGCCTGCATTTATATGTGCTGACACATTTTTCATGTCACTGGTAATCTGCTAGTATTTTGTAACACAATGAAAACCTATTTGGTTAGAAAATTACAGAGGCATAGAAAAGTAGATTATCATCTTTCTGGGCAGCCTTTATTTATAAGGCAATTCCTTTAGCAGTATTTCTCATTTGATTAGCTTAATGTAGGAGTAGAAGTATAAATATTTAAGTACATTATGAAAACAAGATGGTAGGAAATTATTGGTAAGGCTTTTATTTTTATGATTAACTTCTCCTAAAAGGGAATCGTTTACAGAAAAATTTTTGAAGGATACAGAAAGACTTGGGTTAATAGGGTATGGTACTTTCTGCCTTATCGCCAGAAACCAAATAAAGAAAAAATGTTGCTGTACAAGGAAAACATACATTTGAGGCAGTCAAGCTACCATCCTTCATTAACTTGGAAACTCTGAGTGGAAGAAAACAATGTCTAGTTCATGGAATATGAGCAATTGTGAAATACTGTGCAAGTCAGAAATAGGTATTTTTTCAAGAAAATTGGATATTAATATTCAAATAACTTACATAATTGTAATAAATCATGATTTTTATTTTAGTTAATATATATCATCTAATTTGTTCTTCACACCATCCTCTCAACATCTTTGGTCTATTTGAAGAATTATGTGAGAGAAAAATATCAGGCCAATGATTACCATTACATGGAGTTTTCTGAGAGCTAGTCCAGTTTTCTTTTTCTCATACCAGGTTTAGAACTTCCACACCTTCCACACAGAAGGGGATAAAAGCTTTAGTTGGGTAAAACACTAAGGAAAACATATGTAAATGTGAACAAAAGGCAGAATTTCCATTAGTAAATAAAAATGAACCATACTAGGAATCCAGGAATAGCAGGTTTGTTCACTTAGCAATTTTAGTTCACTTTCTGTGGACACAGTTCATGGATACAAAACACTTCTTTGTGTTAAAAATCAGGAAAATTAGATTTATATAAACTTTTATCTCAGTGGAAAGTATTTTTAGTCTCTTATTGCATTATTTTTTTAAAACTGAAATATATAGTAAAATCATCCTTTCTTATACAATTGGAAAAAGTAAGTAATATAAATGAAATATCCAGTCTTACCTGTATGTAAATAGTATTACAAATCATCTTAATAGCTCCAGGATTGGGGGGGGAGAGAATTGTGAGCTTCTGAATTTAGTTTTTACTTTTGTATGCAAACCCAAACTTTCAAGGATTCTTCAAAGATCTGGTTTCACTTATTCTTCTATCGAATACTTTAATTAATAATTAACTCTATGGATGCAGAAGATACAGCTCCCTCCCCCCACCTTTTTTTTTTTTTTTTTTTGAGGAGACTCACAATTCTAAATATAAGAAAAGCTTCTTAAATGAAGAAACAAGAAAATAAAGGATACTGATCTGCTAGTATCTGCAGCAAATAGTGCACTGACTGAGTTCTTTAGGAACCTCAAAGAATGTATAGGAGGGACATTTGTTCCTAGCTTAAAGCATAAATATGTGGAGTGGTAGAGAGAAGATGAAGATATAATTTGTCAGAAAGCAAACCAAAACTAAGGTACAGCTTTGAAACTATGGGATGACTTCAAAAATAATCATTAACTGAAAACTTTAATCAAAAAGGAAAAAAGCAGTTAAATATTGACTTTTTTTGAGTTTATGTAAAAGTCAAATGATGTTATAAGAACTGAAAAAAATAAGGTTTTTAGGAAAATCTGTGATAAAAACCAAAAATTCTGGCTTTTAATTTTTACTCAAAAGTCTTCTTAAAATCAATTCTCAGTAAAAGGTCTGACAAACATAGAAATCCCAAACAACTAAATTCTTGTTATTTATATACAGATTAATAATCTTATAATATTATTAAATATGCCAAAATAGCACATGGTTTGATAAATGGCTCCTGATGCCTAAATTTTAAAAAACATGTTCCTAATATGATACATCAAGGTTACTGTTTATTCAAACTATGCCTTGTAATAATATTTTCCATAATTAAATTATGTAGCTGATTAACAAAGTGAGAGGACAGAGAAATTTATGTGGGCTAGCTGTATTTATTGTTCCTCCTTTATTTTTTAATACAAAATTTCCATGTTTTATTACCATAATGTAAAACCTAATATAGGCTCATCTTTCGTTTTGTTGAAGAGGTATTTCCACACATTCTCTGTAACAAATTGATCAGAATTCAACTATGATGTAAAATATCATGAGAGTCATATGTGATTGTATTGGAATGAAATACATACAAAATATTTTTGTATTGCTTTTAAAATTAGTTAAAATGCAACTATCATCTCTTTTAATGTTACTATTTGTAATAGGGAAAGGCAGATCTATTTATTTCCATGATTATGCACATATGTGAATATGTGAGAGATGAGTCTAAAATTAAAACAAAAAGCTTCCATATGCTCTTTCTTCATGCTTAGCCCCACTCCTTTCTTCCTTAAATTTCAGGTGGTTAAGTCTACTGAGTGCTTTATTTCTTATTTAAATTTGGGGCACCTGTTCTCATAAATGTAACTTTTTTTTCCAGCTTTTTAAAAAAGTAGTTCTATTTCTGAATGTTTTACACATATACACACAGACACAGACACAGACATACACACACACACACATATCTTTGTGAGGCCACTGCTCAACCTAAGAACTGGGATATTACCAATACTTTTGAAATGATCTTTATACTCTTCTTTAATTTCATTCCCCATCATCCTCCTTCCCACACCCAGTCATAAATACTGTCCTACATTTTAAAAAATTATCATTTGCTTTAATTTATTAAAATATGATTTAGCATATTTATACATGATCAGAACATATAAATTTAGTTTTATTGTTTTGAATTTATATAAGTGGAATCATGTTGTATACATGATTAGAAATAGATTTTTTCACTCAACACCACATATATATAAGATTTACCCATATTATACTATGTATTCCTGGCTTATTCATTTTCATCAATATATACTCTTTTACTTTGTGAATAAATGCGATTTTATATTTTTATTTTTCTTACATTGGCTATTTGGCCATTTTCTTTCTTTCTTTTTTTTTTTATTTGACAGAGAGAGAGAGAGAGAGAGAGAGAGATCACAAGTAGGCAGAGAGGCAGGCAGAGAGAGGAGGAAGCAGGCTCACTGCTGAGCAGAGAGCCCGATGCGGGGCTCGATCCCAGAACCCTGAGATCATGACCTGAGCCGAAGGCAGAGGCTTAACCCACTGAGCCACCCAGGTGCCCCTATTTGGCCATTTTCTATAGTGGATTGAATAGTGACTCCCCAAAATATGGACCTGGAACCTTAGAATGTGACCTTAACTGCAAATAGATTTTGGCAAGATAAAAATTGATTAAGGATCCTGAGAAGAAATTATCCTGGATTTAGAGTGAACCCTAAATCCAATGACTGGTGCCCTCATTAGAAAAGAAGACAATGCAGAGACAAGAGGAAGGAAGCCATGTAAAGATGGAGAGGTAGATGCTGGTGTTCTGTTGTCTGAAGCCAAGGAATGCCAGGAAATGCCACAAGCTGGAACACACGAAGGATGCTCACTAAGAACCTCTGGAAGTATCATGACCTTGTCCAAACAGTGATTTCAGATTTCTAATTTTCAGAAGTGTGACAGTACAAATGTCTCCTGTTTTAAGCCCTCACTCTATCCTATATAACTCTTTAATCTCTATTTTATATTGTTCACCTTTCTGAGTCTCTGGGATTCACCCTGATAGCTCCTTTGGGTTTGTTTTCCTGCTCAGGGGATACTTTTAATCCTATCTTTAGAGGTATTTCATCTGTTAGTGAACCATTTTAGTGAATTGTAAATTTTCAATAATTTCATATATTGTGTTTTTTCTTCAATTTGCCATGCATTTTATCCTTTCCTTTTCTTGATAATGTTTATTATTCTTTGCATTAATTCTTATATGCATAGCTATTTAATGTTCTGCACCTAATAATTTAAAGATTTAAATTCCTTGGGAATCAATTTCTTACTTCTCCTGGCTCTGCAGTGTCGCTTTGTGTTATTATCATTTGTGTTCCAAAGAGCAATACTGGATTTCCAATTTTGTGTAAGTTTATCTCATTAGTCCATGCCCTTACTCCTAGAGATTTTGGTGAGAATATTTATTTATTTCATTACAAAAAGAATGCTGATAGTCCATTCTCTCTCTCTCTCTCTCTCTCTCAGTGCTTTATTTATGTAGCTATTTATTTGTTTGGAGAATGAACCTTAAGAATAATTATGCCAACAAACTATAGAAATCTTAAATGTTGCTCTTTTCTGTTATTGACTTCTTTATTAACCATGAGATTTTCATATATATCTATATTGAATGTATTTAACCTAAAACATATTAATATCAATGTGAACATTAATATTGTTAAATATGTATCTTATATCCAATTTACCCAGTAGTTTTCTAGACTAGCAAACTCTGACTTATGAATACATTGAGTTATGAATGATTTGCAGTTTTTTTGCACCTTTGGATTATTTTAGTGGATTATGTCCCAGATGGGATATAGTATAACGGTAGGGTAAGAGCATTTTTTTTTTCCGTACCATTTTACCTATTTCCCCCACCCCCAGCTCCTGCCAACCACTTTTGTACTACCTGTTGCTATGACTTTGACTTTTTTGTTGTTGTTGTTTTAGATTACACATATAAGTAATACCATGTGTTATTTGTTTTTTTTTTCCTACCTAGTTTATTTCACTAAACTTAATGTTTTCCAAGTTCACCCATGTAGTGTCAAATGACAGGAGATTATATATATATATAATTTTTATATATGCACGCACACAGACACATACACACACATATAAGCATTTCTTGATCCATTCATCTATTGGTGAACACTTAGGTTGTCCCCATACCTAGGCTACTGAGAATAATGTTGTTAGCTTTATGGGAGTACATGTATCTCTTTGAAATAATGATTTTGTTTCCTTTGGATATATACCCACAGTGGGACTGCTGGATCATATGATATTACTATTTTTAATTTTTTGAAGGCTCTTCATACTATTTTCCATAGTGACTGTGCCAATGTACATTTTCACCAACAATGCACAAGGGTTCTTTTCTCTACATCCTTGTTAACACTTCTTTCTTGTCTTTTTCTTAAGGGATACCCTAACAGCTGTAAGGTGATATATCATTGTGGTTTTGATTTGAATTTCCCTGATGATTAGTGATGTTGAGCACCATTTTGTCTATATGTTGGTCATTTGTATGTCTTCTTTGGAAAAATGTTCTGTTTGGGTACTTTGCCTATTTTTAAATTGGATTATTTTTTATTTTGCTGTTTAGTTGTATGAGATCCTTGTACATTTTGGATATTCATCCCTTATCAGATATGTGGCTTGCAAATATTTCTTTCCATTCTATGGGTTGAATTTTCATTTTGTTTACGTTATCTTTTGTTGTGCAGAAGCTTTTTAGTTTGATGTAGTCACACTTGTTGATTTTTGTTTTGGTGCTTTGTTTTGTATCAAATATAAAATATTATTGTCAAGACCAATGTCAAAGAATTTATTCCCCCTGCTCCATGTTTTCTTCTGGGAGTGTACCATGTAGGTGTTATGTTCAACTCTTAATTCATTTGAGTTTATTTTTGTGTATGTGTAAGGTAAGTGTCCACTTTCATTTTCATGTGACTGTCCAGTTTTCCCAACATTTATAGAAGAGACCATCCTTTCCCCATTATATATTCTTAGCTACTTTGTTGAAAATTAATAGATTATATATGGTTGGGTTTATTTCTGGGTTCTCTGTTCTGTTCCAATGATCTGTGTTTACTTTTATGCCAATACCAAACTATTTTGATTACTATAGTACTATAGCTTTGTAATATAACTTGAGATCAGGAAGTTTGACGCCTCTAGCTTTGTTCTTCTTAAAATTGCCCTGGCTACTTGGATTTTTTTGTGGTTCCATACAAAACTTACGACAGTTTTTTTTTTAATTTTATTTTTTTGAAAAATGCCGTAAAAACTGCACCGAGTATTTAGAATGCTATTGTAGGGACATTTTAACAATATCAATTCTTCCATTCATGAGCATAGAGTATCTTTTCAATTATGTGTGTGTGTGTGTGTGTGTGTGTGTGTGTGTGTGTGTGTGTGTGTGTGTTTATTTCTTTCACCAGTGTTTTATGGTTATCAGTGTTCAGGTCTTTTACCTCTTTGTTAAAGTTATTCCCAGGTATTTAATTATTTTTAATGCAATCATGTGATTATTTTATTTCTTTTGATGATAACTTGTAATTAGTGTATAAAAACACCACAGATTTCTGTATGTCATTTTGTATACTGCTATTTTACTGAGTTCATTTATTATTTCTAATTATTTTTAATGCAGTTTAGGTTTTCTATATAGAGTATCATGTCATCTGGAAAGAGGGACTGTCACTTCTCTTCCAACTGGGATGAATTTAATTGCTTTTTCTTACCCAATAGTTGTCACTAAGACTTCTAATACCATGTTAAATAAAAGCTAAAAGAGTGGGCATCCTTGTCTTATTCCAGATCTAAGAGGAAAAGCTTTCATTGTTTCACCATTGGGTGTGATATTAGCTATATGCTTATCATCTTTGGCCATTATTATATTGAGATACAATCCCTTTATACCTACTTTGTTAACAGTTTAATCATGAAATGTTGAATTTTGTCAAATGCTTTTTTGTGTCTTTTTTGTGTGAGATGTTCACATAATTTTTTATCCCACATTTTAAAATATATGGTATATCACACTGATTTGCAGATGTTGAACCATCCTTGCATTACTGGGATACATTCATCTGATCATGATATATAATTTTTTTTTTTTGTACTTTTAAAATTTGGTTTGCTGATATGTTGTTGAAGATTTTGGCATCTAGTGTCATCTGGATGACAGATTGGACTACAATTTTCTGGTAATGACCTTGTCTGATTTTGGTGTCAGATACTCTTGGACTCATAAAATGATTCTTGAAAGTATTTACTCCTGTTCTATATTTTTGGAAAAAAGTTATAGAAAGACTGGTATCCATTCTTCTTTAAATGTTGTTAAAATTTGGGGTGCCTGGGTGGCTCAGTGGGTTAAGCCGCTGCCTTCGGCTCAGGTCATGATCCCAGGTCCTGGGTTCGAGCCCCACATCGGGCTTTCTGCTCAGCAGGGAGCCTGCTTCCTCCTCTCTCTCTGCCTGCCTCTCTGCTTACTTGTGATTTCTCTCTGTCAAATAAATAAATAAAATCTTTAAAAAAAAAATAAATAAATGTTGTTAAAATTTATCGGTGAAACTATATGGTCCTTGAATTTTGTTTGTTGGAAGGTTTTTGATTACTAATCCAATCCCCTTACTAATAATGTATCTGTTCAGATTTTCTATTTCTGCATGATTCCATCTTGCTAAGTTGTGTATTTTTAGAAATTTATCCATTTCTTCTAGGTTGTCTAACTTGTTGCACATAATTGTTCATAGTAGTCTCTTATGATCTCTGTATTTCTGTGGTATCAGTTGTGGTGACTCTTCCTTTATTTATAAATTTACTTATTGAGTCCTCTTTTTTTTCCCTCCTTGGTAAATGTAGCTAATGGTTTGTCTATTTTGTTTATTAAAAAAACAACAACTTTACTTTCATTGATCTTTTTAATTGTTTTGTTAGTCTCTATTTCATTTATCTCCACTCTGATCTTTGTCATTCCTTCCTTCTCCTAACTTTTGCTGTAGTTTGTTTTTCTTTTTCTAATTCCTTGTGGTATAAATTTGGGTTGTTTGAGATCTTTTTTTTTTTTTTTTAATTAATGTAGGCATTTATTTCTATAAACTTCTCTCTTAAAACTGCTTTTGCTTTATCCCATAAGAAAACACAGGGCTTAAACTACATGTTAGACCAGATAGACCAGAACAGACATATATAGAATATTCCAACAACCAGTAGAACACCTATTCTTCTCAAGCACACATGAAACAATCTCCAGGATTCATCTCTAGGCCACAAAATGTCTTAATAAATTTAAGAAGATCAACATCTTATCAAGCATCTTTGTTGACCACAATGGCATGAAACTAGAAATCAATTATAAGAAGAAAAAGGGGAAAAAAAACTTATTTATGTGAAGATTAAACAATATGCTTCTGAACAAACAATGGGTCAAGGAAGAAATTAGAAGAAATATCAAGGGGTGATTGGGTGGCTCAGCTGGTGGAGCAACTGACTCTTAGCTTCCACTCAGGTCATGATCTCAGGTTTGTGAGATAGAGCCCTGAATCGGCCTTTGCATTCAGCAGGGAGTCTGCTCCCCTTCCTCTCCCTTTGCCTCTCCCTATGCCCCACCACCTGCTTGCATGGTCTCTCCCATTCTCTCTCTAAAAGAGAAATAAATAAATCTTTTAAAAAATCTAGAAACTTAATTTCTCAGTCACTTTTATAATTTTGTAAGTCTTAGGTATTACAAATGTGAAATAATTGTCTTTTCCTCCCTTCCATCTTTGTGGAGGCAAACTGAACTCCCTTCATTTTGAGCTTCAAATCAGAATTCATTTTATAATAGAAATAACCTAATGAATGACTGTTAGCTCCATAGAATGGTTAGGTATATTAAAATCCATAGTAATTTTATGAGCAACCATGAAAACTTTGCAACAATTCATAAAATCCTTTTCTAGTCCAAGTATTTTCCAAACTATAATTTGTATTTTGGGGAATATAATAAATATATATGAAAATGCAGTTTTGTTGAGTACTTATGAGTGCAATAAATTTACTTATTATTGTACATAGTTCTAACTATTTTTAATCTGTACTTTAATGTAAACAAGTATAAGCAATGTCAATAATTTTAGTTCTAATTAATTATCAATAATTCTGGTTACATAAGAAATGAAAGGCACAAAAATGTGATATTGCTGGTAAATATTCTATACATCATCAATATACACTTACCTTTTCATTTCCAAGATATTGTAATAAACACTAATTTTTTTTTAAGATTTTATTTATTTATTTGCCAGAGAGAGAGAGAGAGAGATTGAGCACAGGCAGGCCAAGAGGCAGCAGAGGCAGAGGTAGAAGCAGGCTCCCCGCTGAGCAAGGAGTCTGATGTGGGACTCGATTCCAGGACGCTGGGATCATGACCTGAGCCGAAGGCAGCTGCTTAACCAACTGAGCCACCCAGGTGTCCCATAAACACTAATTTTTAAATAAACCACAAAATGCATCGAGTCCTACAGTAAGTGAAATATACATAAGCTAAATTAAAACTTTTTCTCATTCATTTATATCAGAAAAACATCACCTTTTGATATTTAAAGTAACCAGAGATTCAAAAACATATGTATGGACTTCAGTTCTTACTTGATTAATGTAATCAGTTAATTGAAATTTTAGTTCATATGTTTCTGTGTATCATGTAATTGAAATTCTTTTTATATAAACTAGTGACCCTTGACAGCAGCTAGTATGTTTAATTTTATTTACTTAGATTTGCATATTTCTCACGCTGTAACAAGAACTTGTTTACATAGTCAAATTCCATATAAAAATAATTTTAGGTGGTAGAATTTATTTCCATGAAGAATAAAGCAAATTTTAAGTTTAATATTTATGCTTATAAGTTATTTTCCAAGGAGTCACAGCTGTTAAGTTGAAGACTTAGTGAAACCATAGTTTCTGAAAACAAACCCAGTCATTTGGCCTCCAGCTAACTTTAAAGGTTTATCACTTTGTTAAATAATTTGCATATAATGTTATTCCTAGAAATGTACTACACAGGTACATTAAATGATATTTAAAACAAGCCAAAAATTTTAGTAACATCTAGAAACTTTGCCTTTTTGAGAAAATTACCCCTTAAATATAGAAGTAGATAATAGTTACATGTTTTCCCTCAACCCAGTAATTATTAATATTATTTAGTAATAGCATCATAAAATTTCTACCTGTATCAAAATTTGGTTTCATTATGCAAAGCAAATACAGCACATACATTTTTCAAAATTGTGAGTATATATAGTGAGCATTTTTGTTTTTATGGTGAGTGGAGATAGCATAGCCAACATATCTCTTTTATCAAAAACAGCTATTGTCTTTCAGAGATCTGAAGATAAGGATTTAGAAGACTATATGTATCATTGGCACCCCAACATGAATGACAAATGGACATAGCTGTGTTTATATGAATGTTATTTTGCTACTAAACACTTTATGCTGTAACTGTTCTCTCAAAAGACCGGAAAAAAACATAGTTACCTTTTTAAAATTCTATCTTGATTTTTTGTTGTTGTTATATAGAAATGGATGACACTAGTGATAAGTTAAAAAGAAAGAGCTCCTGTTTCCAAGGTAACCAATCTAAATTAATAGCAGGCCTACAGAACTTCATGTTCAGAATATAATGTAAAAGGTTCAATCTGTAGTTCAGAAATGAAAGCCAAAATTACTATATTTTTGGATTCGTTTGGAAACATTTTTAAATTTCAAAGTTTCAGCTGAGAATTTTAATTTGGATTAGGCAGTAATATTTCTTTTCTGAAGGAGAAACATTTTCTTTCTTTTTGTCTTTTAGAGAAAGAGAGAGCATTCATGTGCATGAGTGGGGCAGGGAGGGACAGAGGAAGAAGGAGAGAGAGAGGATCTTAAACAGGGTTCATGGCCAGCATCGAGCCCTGTGAGGGGCTCTGATATCATAACCTGAGCCAAAATCAAGAGATACTTAACCAACTGAGCCATCCAGGTGCCCCAAAGGAGAAATATTTTCTGATTAAATTTCAGATTGATGCAGAAATGACACTGGTTAATCTCTATAATTTCATTATCTATATACAACAGAATATGATATAAGCATATAGTAATTCTCCAATGAACTATTCTAATGGAGAACTAACTCTTATTGCCCCCAAAGACATTGTGAACTCTCATATGCACATTTCTCTCTTTTCTTTTTTCTTTTCTTTTCTTTTTCTCTTTCTTTTCTTTTTTTCTCTTCTTTCTTCTTTGTTTTCTTTCTTCTTTCCTTCCCTTCCTCCTGTCTTGTCTTCCATCTTTCTTTTTCTTTCATCTATCTGTTTATGTATCTTTTATCCAACCACATAGTATGTGTGAGAGAGAACTCACTGAGTTACTGAGAGAGAACTTAATTTTGCCCATAAAAGTTCATTAAATTGACTGAGGTAACAAAAGGTTAGTATGCCAACAATTGTGAGAATTCTTATACCTCTTTCATCCCATTTCATACTTTTTCACTTTTCTGACGTAACACACCACATGTGGTATTTCTTTCTCCTATAGCATTTATTACAGTGCTGAAATACTTGGGATAAGTTCAAATAAATATCACATGAGATGTATTTTAATTATAAACCAAATTTGATCCTTTCATAATATGGATGAATAAATGTAACAATGCAAATGGGTGAAGGACCCTAAAGAGCTTACTATATAACTTGGCGTTTAAAAATTTACTTTTAATATTTCTAAAATAATATCATTATGTAATGTAATTAAGCTGCAGATTCCATTTTAATTTCTTCTGAAATATGTATGTACTGTTATCATGAATGCCCTGTAACTAATTTAAAGCTAATTGTTAAATTTATTATTCATTGATTAATTCATTATTATTAGACAATAGACATTCAAATGGCTAAATATTTTTGAAAGAAAAGACATACAAAAATTGCCCAAAAATTCAACATAAACATGGTATTCTCTAATGAATAAAGCTTTCAGTGAGGGGTGAGGGAGATGATCACTGAGTACTAAGCAAAATATGTTTAAAAGATTTAAAGGTTAATAATAGTATTAATTATATCAGATAATATATTTTAAAGTTATGAATGATGTAAGAATTCATTCTACAAAATATTGCTTGACTTTAAGTGTTTAATTTACTTCATTCTTTTGCAATAAAGCTATGTTGATACATTTTAAAAATTGACAACAGTAGGTGTTGACAAAGATGGAAATGGAATCTTATAAATTGCTGATGGGAGTGTAAAACACTACTGCTTTTGAAAATTGCTTAGCTGTTTCTTACATTAATTGTACACTCACAATTAATGTGATTTAGCAATTCCACTCTTAGGTGTTTTAGAAAAGGAAATAACAATATATGTTCTGACACACTGCTGTACAAGAAGGTTCTTAACATCCTAATTTCTGAAAGTCCCAAACTGAAAACAACTGAAATGTCCCTTAACAGGTAAATGAAAAATATGATTTATCTATACAATAGAATATGCTTAGCATAGAGAAGAATTATTGATTCAGACAAAAAGAATGAATATCGAAAGGTATTATATTGAGAAAAAGAAGCTACCACTGGATCAGAGTAGGGGCAGGAGTCTCAGATTGACTGTAAGAGGCATGAGGAAACATTCCAGGTGATGGAAACCCTTAACCTGTTGTTTTGGTTGGTAGATACTTGGTGGGTATATAGTCACCAAGTCCTATGAAAGTGAACACATAAATTCTGTGTATTTTATATTATATAAATTATATATCAACTAAAACTTACAATAAAAAATCTTTTTAAAAAAGAGTTTATTTATTTATTTGACAGATGGAGGGAAAGAGAGAGCATACAAGCAGAAGGAAAGGGAGAAACAGACTCCCTGCTGAGCAGGGAGCCTGATGGAGGGCTAGATCCCAAGACTCTTGGATTATAACCTGAGCCAAAGGCAGACCCTTAACCAATTGAGCTACCCAGGCTCCCTGAAAAGCTTTTTTCTTAAGATTTTATTTACTCATTTGAGAGAGAGAGAGCATGAGAGACCATGAGAAGGGAGAAAGTCAGAGGGAGAGGCAGATTCCCCATGCCCGATGCAGGACTCTATCCCAGGACTCATGACCTGAGCTGAAGGCAGTCGCTTAACCAACTGAACCACCCAGGCGCCCTCCCTGAAAAAGCTTCTAAATAGGAAAATCATGTATCACACAAAATATATGTTTATTTCTGTATACTGATGTATTTTTCAGATTATACATTCTTCTGAAATTTTGTTTGTAGAGTGATTTTTCTCGAAGTTACAAGAAATAATTGGGAAACATAACTAGATGAAAAATGTTGAAATACAGAGCTCCAATTTTAATTTTTCACTTGGATATTAAATTTTATCTGTATATTAGTGAAATTATAACTTTGTTCTCTAATTTTACTTTTTACAAAAATGTATGTAATACTTCAGGCAATGTTCAAAAAGTATTTACCTTGAAAATTATTTACCTTGTATTATTTACCTTGAATTATTGGGAATGTGACTACTTTAAAAAATTTTAATTTTGGTATAATATGAATAATTATTGAATAAAAATAAATAAACTAATACAAATAGGCCTCTGGAAAAAAGCTATTGGTTTTAAAAATCAGCTGTCTATATTAAAGATACTACTGTATCATTTATATGCATAAGATAAATCTAAAATAAAAATAGTATTAACTTCTACTGTACAGAGAGTTATGGGAGACTACAGAAAAGAAAACTTGATTTTCCACCTTGGGAATTAAGATACAGAAGGAAGTCTAGGTGACTCTTGAGTGAAAAATAGATATTCTAAAAATTTATATTTATCTATTTTAATATGGGAAAACAATGAGATTGGCAAATAAATTTGTTGCCTTCTGTTCTTATGCAAATAAAATTAAGATCCTTCATAGTGCATACATTATATATACCTCAATGAGGAACATTAACATGATGTTGTGCTGTGTTTCTATGAGAAATCTCTTCTGATTTAAAAAATTTGAGCTTACTTTCAATTTCGGTTTCTCTTAAAAATAAAAGAAGTAACTACTGAAGATGCTTCATTGAGATAACAAAGATGTGATGGGATTTCACCACATATCACCATTTTTTTCTTTCCACAGAAGCTAATAAATGCAGTTGAAAAACATGTTCTCTAAAGTCATAGAGCTTGGCAGTAGTTGTCGGTCAAGTCTGCTGTTTACCATCCTTCTTCCCCAGGAGAGCAGGTTGGTCTAGTCATGCAATCTCAGTAGGCCTGGGTTTCCATGGTGATAATTAATCATAATACTTACGTGGCAGTTTGTGTCTAGTCCTAAGACCTTTACAAATATTAATTAATTTATTCTTCCAACATCCCTAAGTGTAAGTTCTTTGTATTATTTTCAGAGATGTCAAGTGACCTGCCTCAAGACATCAGGTTAGTAAGTGGTGGACAGGCTTCAACCAGGCCAACAGGCTCCAGGCATTTACACTATAGCTCCTCTGTTATGTGGTACAAGGAAAGCAGTGCTTGTAATAAGTGAATATGATTTGGTATTAACTTGCTAAACAGTAATGGAATAGTGGAGTAATTTTTTGAGTAATCTCTGCTCTTATTATTACACAATAATTTATTTTTGTAGATTTATATTAAATTAATTTACATTAAAAGTATTTAATCTCATGGCTTTAAAAAATATAATCAAGTAGGCCTTGTCCAAAGGAGGAGTCATTACTGATTTAGATAAAGTTCTAAAACCTATATCCATTTGTTTGGACCACTCTCTCATTTTTTACCATTTGTCTGGATATCCCATCATTGGGCTTACTTTCCCACACTCTGTGCTGTCCATTCCTGCTACGTGGAGTCTCTTGTGGTTAAACATGGTTAATAAAGTTTTTATTTTTGTACTATTAGTCCTGATCACTTTTTTCTTTTAGGTTAACTGCCTTCAAGAAACAGTCACTAGTTTATAAGCACCCAGAGGAAAAATGGTTTAGAACATCTGGTTTAGAACATTTTTTCCGGCATATAGCATGGTATTCAGTACATATAGGCCCTCAATAAATGATGTAAAATGAATCTATAAATTAAATAAATGTATGAATCAATTAGTAAAATAGTTTGCTCAGTTTAGAGTCAATGTTTAAACATAGTTGATCAGTTAGCTGATATCAATAAGCTGATTATTGGTCATCTTAAAGATCATTGAGCTATTTCCTTAAAAAAAATTTTGTTTCAATCACAGCCATCTGTTACTTTTCTGCTATCATGAACAACTTCACTAAAATTTACCCCCAATGGCTTGATAAACTAATAACTAGAAAAATCTGGAGCAAGGTTCATGTCTATATGTTATTCTATAAGTTTTTTGTTAAAAAAAGTGTATTGAGATATCCTTGACTATAAAAAACTGTGACTATTTAAAGTATATAATTAGATAAATATTTACACATGTGTACCTATGAGATGACTCCTAAAATCAAGATCATGTAAGATTTTGTGACAATTTATAAAAATGTTAATTGTACCTATATCAATTTGATATCCCATTGGACAACAGTGTTAAATACTCTACATTTCGGCAGTATGCAATTACTTCTGCCTTAATTACCTGCATTAAAGTCATTTCCTATTTGTGACAAATCTGTGTGCATGCGGTGTATGTGTGTATATATATAAAAAACATTAAAACGTGGATAAGGCTAAATAGCATATACATGTGTACCACACTTCAGAAGTTTTGTCTAGTGTAATTTCTTCCTTTAGAAAGTTTTTTCTTTGCAAATTTTTTCTTCCTTTTTAAATTTTCATGTAGGAACATTGGTTTGTGGTCTATATTATAGATTATCTATCTATATATCTATTATATCTAGATATATAGATATATATAAAGCTAATATAAATAAATAATAAATATTTCAATAAAAATAGAATAAAAATAATATATAAATATAAATATATAAATAAATATATTAAAATATAAATTTAAATTAATATACAAATATAAAATATTTTTTATATTTATATATGTACTTATAAAATAATTTAAATATAAATATATTTATTTCCATTTCAGAAGGAAATTGTCCATCCCCATTATAAAGGCCAATTATGACAAAATTTAACACTTTTTTTTTTGTTTAATACTCTTTTATCCAATGGGGCGCCTGGGTGGCTCAGTGGGTTAAGCCGCTGCTTTCGGCTCAGGTCATGATTTCAGGGTCCTGGGATCGAGCCCCGCATCGGGCTCTCTGCTCAGCAGGGAGTCTGCTTCCCTCTCTCTCTCTGCCTGCCTCTCTGCCTACTTGTGATCTCTCTCTGTCAAATAAATAAATAAAATCTTTAAAAAAAATACTCTTTTATCCAAAAGTAAAGCATTTCATGAAACTTCCTTCAAAAGGATGAGTATATGCCATCACATTTTGGCCATTTCTTTATATTAAATCATCAATTATGTGCAAATTTTTTTTTCCATTTCATAATAAAAACAGAAAAAATAGTCATAGAACTTGACTAATTTCTATATAACTGAAGTAATCTTATTAGGGAAATTTTTCTCAATTTGTAGATTACAAATAGTAAATAAAAGAACAAATTAATAGACTTACAAAGATATAACAGAGAATCTAATATATGTATTTATCTATTACTCCAACCACAAACTCTAATGCATTAGGTATATCCTGAAGAATGAATAAATTTAACAAGATTAAATTCTAATGGACAAAACTTTATATATAATAACTTTATATAAATATATATTATATAAATAACATATATATAAAGCTTACATATATATATATATATATATATAAATATTTTTATAAAGTGAAGCTAACACTCCGCAGAAAATTTTCAAGTACATTCAATGTAGATATGATATGAGAAACATTCTACTTATGTATTTGTGTGCTGGCTTAAACTTCTTTTCACCTCCCTTCTTTGCTGGTCTCCCTATTGTTATTGCCAACACATAAAAATAAACAGGAGCTTCAGTTCTTGACGGTCCTTATGTCTGTTTTTTATTCTCAGCATATCATCCTAATCCTTTCTTTGTAATTTCATTATCATTTTCTGAAGCCAATTGTGATAGGAAACAGCATTGTGGATTTAGGTGGGGAAAAGATTAACAAATACAGAGAAAGCTTTCATGTGGATAATCTGAGAGAGTGGGAGCATGGAGAAAATAAACAAAGATAGGGCATCTAAATGTGACTGTGACAGTCACATTTTAAATTATCCTGATTACTACAGTGTATTTAAGCCAAAGCAAAGATTTGTATTTGTTCAATTTCGCATTTATCATAAATAGCTTTAAGGAAGTTTATTTATCAAGCAATGTCTAAAAGTTTTCTTTCATTTAAATATATTGGGGAAATGAAGAAGAATTAAATTTAAGGAAGAAATTACATAGGTCTATCAAGAAGTCATATTTGAGCATAAGTTTAATATGAATTAAATAAATAAGGGCTTTATTTTTTAATATGGGAGGGACTCAAGAGGGTTTCTCTAGGTTTTGTGATGTCAGCAACAGGGTACTCCAAACTATACCAATTAGATAAAAATATTTTTTAATTAGTCCTTTTAAAGCTTTATTTGTAAATAGATTTTATTCTTATTGTATTAGCATGCCGTGCATTCATAGTTACCCAGAGTAAGATAAAATTGGAAATAAATGAATATGAATATGATAGAAGGGATCCATAAATGAATTTGAGTCATTAATACAAAGAAGTGAAGTGGTTGCCCTCTTCCTTAGAATGATGTTATGATAACAAAGCGCAGTAATGATATGGTAATAAGAATACAAATTAATATTTATGAATCACTATGTGCCAGAAGCTTTTCTATTTCATGTATATTAACTGTTTATCTTTCCAGTTTTATTGAGACATAATTGACATATAACATTCTTTCAGTTTAAGGTATACAAATAATGATTTTATATACACATATATTGTAAAATAATTAACACAGTAAGTTTAGTTAACATCCATCACCTCACAGTTACAATTATTGTGTGCACGTGATAAAAGCTTTTAAGTTCTACTCTCTTAGCAACTTTGAAATACAAAATACAGTGCTGTTAACTATAATCAAAATACTGTACACTGTATCCCATGGACCTACTTATCTAATAATTGGAAGTTCGAATTTGGCGACCTTTACCTAATTCCACCACTCCACACCCACCACATTTGACAATTGCTGATCTGTTCTCCTTGCTGATCTGTTCTCCGTTTCCATGAATTGTTTAGAATTTACATATAAGTAAAATTCTAGGTATTTGTCTTTGACTTTTTTCACTTAGCATAATGCCCTCAAGGAACATCTATGTTGTCCCAAATGGCAGGATTTCCTCCTTCTGTTTTATACAATAAACTGTCATATATATATATATGTATATACATATATATATATGGTATATAGTAGATATAGAAATAGATATAGATATAGATTTTTTTTTACTTTATCCATTCAGTGGACATTTAGGTTGTTTCCATGTCTTTCCTATTGCAAATTGCCTACTAGAATAAATACGAGGATGCAGATATCTCCTTGACAAAGTGGTTTTGTCTTCTTTGACTATATACCCAGAAATGGAACTGCTGGATCATATGGTAGTTGTATTATATTTTGAGGAGCTTCCATACTTTAAAAAAAAATTATTAACATATAATGTATTATTAGCCCTAGGGGTACAGGTCTGTGAATCATCAGGTTTACACACTTCACAGCACTTACCATAGCACATACCCTTCCCAATGGCTTCCATATTTTTGTGCACTGTGGCTATACCAATTTTCATTACTACCCATAATGCACACGATTCCCTTTTCTCCACACCTTTGACAATATTTGTTATCTCTGGTCTTTTTGATGGCAGCCATTCTAAAAGGTGTGAGGTGACATCTTAATGTGGTTTTGATTTGCATTTCCCTGATGATTAGTGACGTTATGCCTCTTTTATGTACCTGTTGTTCATTTATAGGTCTTCTTTGGAAAAATGTGTCTTTAGTTCCTCTGTGCTTCTTTTTTTTTTCCATTAAGTTGTGTGTGTGTGTGTGTGTGTTTAGCAAATTATAAGAGTTATATATTTTTCATATTAATGACTATCAGATACATGATTTGGAAATGTTTTCCTCCCATTCTTTGGTTGCCATTTCATTTTGTTAATGGTTTCTTTTGTTGTGCAAAGATCTTTTGTTTGATATAGTTCTGCTTGTCCATTTTTAATGTTGTTGCCTTTGCTTTTGGTGTCAAATCCAAAAAAATCATTGCCAAGTCCAGTGTAAAACTTACCCTCTATGTTTTCTTCTAGGAGTTTAATGGTTTCAGATCTTACATTCAAGTCTTCAACCCACTTTGAATTGTTTTCTGCATATGGTGTAAAACAGGGATCTAGTATCATTCTTTTGAATGTAGTTGTCTCATTTTTCCAACACACTTTATTTGAAGAGACTCTCCTTTCCCCATTATATATTTTTGGCTGCTTTGGAGGATACAACTCTTTCTTTTTAATTTTCATAATAATCTAAAAAGTATTACTATCTTCACCCTCACTTTAAAATAAAGAAACATGGGCATAGAAATATTGACTAACTTGCTTAAGATCTTAACAACATCTAGGATGTAGTAGAATAAGGCTTTAAACCCATGAAGTTCACTGTGAGTCTGTCTTACCACTGCCATGCATCAATTCCCATTCCTTAGTTTTATCATTTCTTTATAAGGTGTTATGTTTTCCTTTATTAACAAATAAATCTTTCTCTGTCCCACTTTCAACAAAGTCTTATAACCCTATGTATGTATTTCATGGCTTCCAACGTATTTTGTTCTAGTGCTTTCCAAAGCAAGCTTACCACATGATCTTTACTATCTAAGCCCAGCCCAGCACTTCAGACTTGTATCTCAATACTTTCTTCTAAACATATAATGCTCTAGTCATTCTGGACTACTCTGTGTTCCAAAAAATGGATCAATATGACTACTCAAAACATGCATTCATGATATTCTTTCAGTCTATCATGTTTGTTTCCATTTGGCTTACCAAAACATAGCTTACTACTTAACTTAGCACAAATGTCATTCCTCTGAATTTTTTTCTAGACACCTGTGTCAGATTTAGTTTTTCCCTTTCTGATTCTAGCCTTTCATCTATTTTTTTTTAAGATTTTGTTTATTTATTTGACAGACAGAGATCACAAGTAGGAAGAGAGAGAGAAGCAGGCTCCCTGCTGAGCAGAGAGCCCGATATGGGGCTCAATCCCAGAACCCTGAGATCATGACCTGAGTCGAAGGCAGAGGCTTAACCCACTGAGCCACCCAGGCACCCCTCATCTTATTTCTTTATTATTATACTTGTTTTATTCTTCTTTGATCATAATTTGATCTTTAAATCTCTAAATTCTTAAGAGAATCAAATATCCTTGATGTTTTTACTTTGTGGCCTTGGAACAAATTTAATATCACCAACCACAAATAGCCGGACCCTAAATTGTTACCCTCAAGTCATGCTTTTTTCAGGAGCACTCACTGCCCAGGGATTACAGGAAGAAGACAGCAAGAATGAATTGTCAGTTCAATACAACTGACAACATTTTCTCAGGGATATACTAGAACAGCCTAGTTCTAGTTCTTCACTGATAGTAAGGGGAATACAATTTTTCAAAGGCAACATGGACATATGCTCTGATGAAGGAAATCAAGAGTACAGACTGGTATCTCAGGGTTAGTAGCCTAAAGGAAGCCTGTGGGTTCCATTGTGTGAAACTCAAGAGTCAGGAAAGTTGCACCATTATGTTGTGAAAATATATATTTTCTCATTTTATACATTCAACACTGTTTTAATAAAAGCACATTCAGATATTGTGAAACCTTAAAAAACATTCTAAAATGTGCACTAGAAGATAAAATGTATAATAATAGCCAAGAATGGACTTAAAAAGAAAAATAAGAAATTGATACGATTCATTAAAATAACTGACTATATGACAGTGTCCAGGAAACAAATAGATCAGAAGAAGCACAAGGAAAATGTGGAGACTCATGAATATATAAAGATGTAGTCTATGATTCAGGTCACATTTCTAATTATAGTCAGTTCTGCTATAATGCCTGTTTTTACATGACTTTGTTCCAATACAATTGATGTATCATGGAAAAAAATAAATATAATGTAAATTTCCTGTTTGCTCATGTGTAATTTCATCCTAGAAAAGCACTAAATGAATGCAGCCAACTGCACCCAGCAACGTGGAGCCTCACAGGAAAATACAAAACATGCTCACATACACATTTCAATTATCAGCTACTTTAGTTCATTGTGTACATTAGTGAGCCACACCCATGTACATTTGGTGTTGTAATTTTATCCTCCTTCTACCAATTAATTACTCGTAAACTGTAACCCTTTAAATGCCCACTTCTACAAACTGTCTTTATTTTCTAGATTATCATATTTATTATAGTTTTTATGTGCTTGTTAACTACTTTATACATATAAAACTATGTCACAGTTTTATCTTAAGTTCTTATTTTTTTGTTTTCTGTGTGTTACTGATGAGGTTTTTTTTAGTATGTTTCCCCATTTTTCCAGTAAAATTGCATTCTATTAAACAATTATGCATACCATAATGATTTTTAGGAATGCATATGTTGTGTTATAGTGGAACCAAATGCAAATTGTCCAGAGGAATTAGTTATTGATTCTAAAAACAGATTTCTGAATCATGTTGTAGGCAACATTATTCAAGGAAAATACTCATGAATAAAGTATTAAATAAAAAGGAAACACAACTTTTTTTTTTTCTGTGAGAAAACTTAAAATCTACTCTCTTAGTAAATTTGAAGTGTACGTTTATTATCAACCATAGTCATTATACTGTACATCAGCTCTCCAGAACTTATTGATCTTATAACTGGGAATTTGTAACTTTTGATCAGTATCCCCCCCCTTCCTCCCAGTCCCTGGTAACCGCCATTCTACTGTCTGTTACTGAGTGTTTGATGTGTTTTCTTTAAATTTTATATATGAGTAAAATCATGCAATATTTGTCTTTCTGTATCTAGTTTTTTTCACTTAACATAAGTCCATTCAGGTTCATCTAAAACATTCACACAAATGGAACTGGTAACTGTGTGAGGTGTTGTGTTAGTTCATACAAGATTTTTCCTCAGAGCTTATTTTGTGCCACAAAAATAGCAACTAAATGCAGCAGCCCAAAAGAAATACAGTACAGACATGAGCCCTTGGTGTTTTTCCAGTTGTCTGATTAGACCATCTAATTTGGCTTGAGAATTTCCAATGAATAATGGTTCCAGATTTTGAGAACCTCATGTGTTCCCTTGGTGAATTCTCTCCCCATCTAACTATTTGGGATTTGTGTATTTCTTTTCCTCTTCTAGTGATTACCTTAAGTTTTCTGAAGAAACCCATATTTTATACTGTATAATCAAGTTATTTTTATCACCATGAAACATGAGAAAATTAACAAAACTAATCTCTCCCTCTCACTATCCCCCCACCTCCACCCCACCCAAGCCAAATTCCTGTTGGCAAGTTTTGGGATCATAGGAGGACCGCAGTATGATCTTTGTAATCCTCATCATTCTATCTGCCCCGCCCCGCAACACTCATTTGCTGGTATCTTATGCCATTCCAATCCCTGGAATCTTTCCATGGCATTCATTTGTTTTCCTTTTAAATCTTTGAAATGAAAAAGACTTATCCCACCTCTTTTTTATTTTTTTTCTGGAAAAGTAATATAAAAATAATTTTTCATATAAGACTAAATTTTAAAAGCAGTATTTTCTATGAAACTATTGAATACTGGGGCTCCTGGGTGTCTCAGTTGGTTAAGTGTCTGCCTTTTGCTCAGGTCATGATCCCATGACTCTGCAGTCTATCCTGCAGTGGGCTCCTAGTTCAGTGTGTGTGTCTGGGCGGGGGGGGGGGGGGGGGGGGCTCTCCTTCTCCCTCTCCTTCTGCCTCTCCTCCTTCCATTTCTGGAGCAATTTGATTGCCTCCATGTAGTGCAAAGACTAACTAAGATTAAGAGGTTTGTTTCTTTCATCCTTGTTGACTTCTCACCCACACACAAGTCAAAATACTAACCCTGAATCAAAAGTGCTTATCCTTCTAAAGTTATCTAAACTCACTCTCTGGAGCTTTTTAAAAACAGCAGATAAAGGAAAAATAAAAGATCACAAGTTAAAATTCTGAGAGCATCTTCCTTCACTAAAATGGCTTTCTATAAACTCCCTGTTCAAAATGTCAACAACAAATCTCTGTGTTCTTTATTCTTTACTGATTACCCTGAAACATGCTGTGACCTCTGAATCAAGCTTTTTATTTCAGGAACACTAATTCTATTATATATTCTATTATATACTGTTTAATTGTAAAAAAAAAAATTATCCATGTAGACTTTTTGTTTAACACTATCGTATTTGTTTGCTTTTACTTTACTAACTGTGCTGGAAACATTCTAACTACAAGTCCTCTAAAAAGGATATTGATGTTTTCCTTCCACTATCACCTGATCTCTTTTTTAAATTTTCTTCATAAATTATGCATAAGATTTATAGTTCTAATATAAGTAGATTGTAAATATCTTTATCATTTTTTCTCTCTCAGAAATAAACCCAGTCACCACAGTGAATGAGGAATTGCAATGCAATTTAATTTTGCACAAATTTTGTATGTATCTGTAACCTCAAACCATAACATAGAAAAAAGGGCTATTAAAAATAAAGATCAATATAGGATATGAAAAGATGTCAGGAGAACTATAACTCCATGAATTGTTCTCCACAATAAAGAGTACATTTGAGGGGAGTTTATGAGGGGGAAATTTTGTTGCAGTTAATGGGTGAAGAAAGTAAACAGAAATCCCCTTGCATTCACTCCTCTTTTCAACCTAAATATCCAGTTTTCATCTTATGTCTTTTGCACCATTACAGTGATGGGTAAGTTGGGAACAGGTAACTTCTCTTTTCGGTTTCATAGGCCAAAGGCTGGAAGGAATTGTGGGCCCTAGAGGTTATATTTAATGGCTTAAACTCAGAAAACTCATTAGTATCTGGATGCCATTGAGATGATGAGGTTGATCTTGAGCTCGTGTTCTTGTATGATAGAATCTTAATGCATCTATCAGAGAAATAGAACCACTAGTAATACTCTTTATATATAAAGAAAATTATTTCATGGGATTGACTTAATTGGTTTTAAGTGCTGAATAGACAAGTCCAGAATCCACAGGGGAGGCTGGAATTCTCAGGCAGAGTTGAAGCTGCAGTCCACAGGCAGAATTTCATCTTCAGGCAAACCTCCATTCTGCTTTTAAGGCCTATCAATTGACTGAATCAGGCCCAACCAGATTATCTAAAATAATCTTTACATAAAGTCAACTGATTGTAGACATGAATCACATCTACAAAACACCTTCCCAGGAACACTGTGTTATTGTCTAATCAAATACTTTGGATTATAACCCAGCCAACTCTACATATAAAACTGACCATCACCTTTGAGAATTTTAGGAGGAAGTTACTACATTTTTTTATGTGAGAAGGGCTTAAATCTTCAGGAGTCAGAGGACAGACTGTGACAGACAAACCCTAAGGTGACCACAAATGTTCCTGACCTTCCAGTATTCACTTCCTTTTATAAACTGCTTCTCAAGAAGTGTTGGCAAGAGTTCTGACTTGCTCCTAACCAACAGAATACAGTCAAGATAATAGAATGTAATTCTTATCATTATGTTGTGTAAGACTGCTTACACTCTGGCATCATACAATTTTCTAATATTGCAAATATGATGGGGAAAACTGGGGTCTATCTCATTGTTGCCTTAAATATTATTTTTTCTATTCCTAATCATTTCAGAATTTCTTCACAGATTTACTATCATTCAAGTTTTCACTCCTAAATGTTACCTATCCATATTCTTATCAGTGTTTCTATTGTGTTTCCGGGTGATTTACATAAGTCCTTCTTTCCTCTCTCCCTTCCTTCCTACCTTCCTTCTTTCCTTCCTTCGTCTTTTTTTCTATTTTATTTATTTATTTTTCAGGGAGAGAGAGAGAAAGAGCATAAGCAGAAGAGCAGTAGGTAGAGGGTGAAGCAGTTTCCCTGCTGAGCAAGGAGCCCAATGTGGAACTTGATGTCAAGACCCTGGGATCATGACCTTAGCCAAAGGCAGAGCCTTACCTGGCTGACCCACCCAGGCATCCCTACACAAATTTCTTAAATCATTTTCATCATGGTTTTTATTTATTCTCTATATTAAAAATACCATTTTATAAGCCATTATTGGTCTGTTGAGTTTATGTGGTCATTCTTTGTACAGAAATCTATGATTTTGATAAAATCAAATGAATCCTATTTCTTTCTTTCTTTATGAATATATTCATTTATTTGTTTAACCTTGTGCTAGTGCCCTTTTTGAAATTCTCTACAGTATGAGGCTGAATATATTCTAAATAGTTATATAGTAATACTAATAGCTACATTAATTTTACCTTTCACATTTAGATCTTTAATGATCTGAATTCCATATCTATACAATACATATTACAAAATTTTCAATTGAAATCTACTTTTATTTTCTCTAAATGAGAATTCTCTCTAACACCAGATACAAAATCCTTAATTTGCTTATCTCTTTAATGTCAAGTCTTTAAAAACACATTATTTGGTCTCTGAGTTATCAATTCTATTTCACTGGTCATCATTTTCATTCCTTGTTTGTTTCTTTCTATTACCATTACTATTATTACTATTACTATTAATATATCTTTTAAATGGACATACCTCTTAAAGGACATACCTCTTCCCACATCTTTTCATTTTGAAAAAATTTATTTAACTTGTTATAGACCTTTATTATTCCAATGAATTTTAAAGTAGTGTTGTAAGTTCTGGTTCTGGTTATTTTTGTACTTATTTTTTAAACCTGATTTAAGTTTGTTCATAGTTCTGCATTCTTTTTTTTATGTTTTCTATTTTTCTCATATAAATATTAACATGAGATTTTATGGTTTGTTATCAGATGTTGTTATATTGCAGGATTTATTTGATTTAAAGAGTTCTAATTTACTAGCAAAAATCATTTATACTAATGTTAGCAAATAACTTGTGGCTATTTTCCTTTATATTATCTCAGTCATTAGTGTATTCACTTGTTTCAGTACTTCCCAGATTCCATATGCACATACACATGCACACATACACACAGCACAATGCTAAGGTATTGTGAAAATATTTGCAAAGGCTGGTTTAGGGTTTGTTTGCCAAGAGTTTTGGGTATTTTAGCGATTCTAGAGTAGTTTGGATATTAAGTACTACATTACATTTTCATAACATAGACAATATGCATTGAAAATTCATACCTGTACATGATATTGGACTAAAGGCTTTTATTTTGGGCAGGTTGCTCAACATTTTAAATATTGATCCACAGTGCTGAACATTTTATGATAACTGACATATATTATTTTATGGTTAAGTGTCATTTCTAAACATTATTCATAATAAAGAAGCCATTACATCGTAAGAAAATGGCAGACAGAACCTAGTTCCTAAGCACTCCTTCCATTCTGGAAGAAGGTCTGCTTTGTTTCTTTCATAGCTGGTCTACTCTTCAGCCTGCAAACTGGACATGTTCAGCAGGGTTCCTTGCAACTTCCTCCACCTATTTCCTACTCCCTTCACTGTGTCATGAAATACACACTGCATACTATCAAGTATAAATTTCTGGATCTGCTGTGAATTACAGATGTTTCACTGTTATTTATCAGCTATTATTCAGAGATTGTGTTTGAGGTTGTAGCTGTCTCTCTTCAGTGTATATGAAATAGTCTATTCAAATGAGATGTGCCCTTATATTCCCACTTTCCTGGAGATCAACCATCAAGTATTTTTTATGACATTGTTTTGAACACTTCATCCTCAACATAAAAAGTACCTGCATAAAAAGCTTTACTGCTCCTTTTACGAAGATGGCGCCGAAAGCTAAGAAGGAAGCCCCTGCCCCTCCCAAAGCCGAAGCCAAAGCAAAGGCTTTGAAGGCCAAGAAAGCGGTGCTGAAAGGTGTCCACAGTCACAAAAAAAGAAGATCCGCACATCACCTACTCCGATGACCCAAGACTCTGCGTCTCCGAAGGCAGCCCAAATACCCTCGAAAGAGCGCGCCCAGGAGAAACAAGCTTGATCACTACGCCATCATCAAGTTCCCCCTGACTACTGAGTCAGCCATGAAGAAAATAGAAGACAACAACACACTTGTGTTCATTGTGGATGTCAAGGCCAACAAGCACCAGATCAAACAGGCTGTGAAGAAGCTCTATGACATTGATGTAGCCAAGGTCAACACCTTAATCAGGCCTGATGGAGAGAAGAAGGCATAGGTTCGGCTGGCCCCTGACTATGATGCTTTGGATGTTGCCAACAAAATTGGGATCATCTAAACGGAGTCCAGCTGGCTAAATCTAAATACAGTTTTTTCATGATAAAAAAAAAAAAAGCCTTACTGCTAACCTAACCCACGTAGTTGAAACTGTATTATTCTGCAGCTCTATGACTCTCTTTAATAAAAGTGTTGTTTGTCTTCTGTGATCTCCAACAAAATCTACTTTTTCTCATAAATTTGAATTAGGTTGTTTTAAGTGACTTTTGCAGAAAGTTAATTTTTCACTGGAATCTGAACTAAAACTCACTCCTTCAATTTTATACAACTGTTAAAAATGTATATGATTACATTTCTGCTCAAAGTAGGTAATACAGTATTCTTGTGTAAAATGAAATGGAATTTTCTTCAGTACTGCATGGATGTCTGGTGTGGGATTTACATTTATTCTTACATGGCTGTACCAAAACAAAACAAACAAACAAAAAAACACAACTCTTCTAATAAATGTGGAAAGCTTAGAATGGAATGATGATGTTTATAAAAGAAATTTCTATGTGTTTCCTGTTAGCCAAAAGCAGGTGATGACTATTTTTTTGGAACCAGAAAAAAATTAGATAGATAAATAGATAGATAAATGATAGATAAATGGTTGATAGATAATAAAATCAGTGCTAAAACAAGCAAAATGAAATAAAAAGCATTTCAGAGCATAACACTAGTAGATAACATTGTTACATATTATTTGCCAAATTCAGTTATAAATCTTTTATAGGAGTTGACTCACTTAACTCTCAGAACCACTATATGGAATAGATATAGTTGATAGCATTATTTTATAAATGAGATAATGAAGGCATGGAGAAGGAGGTGACTTATCCAAAACCATACACGTAGTAAGCAGTGGGCATAAATTTTAGGATACAGAGGCTCTAACTCCGGAGTTCACACTTTTAATCACTACCTAATAGGTTTGTTCACCATAAAGTCATTCCCTCCAGGGTGTTTGGAATTTGGAGCAAACTAAAATTAGGGTTCTTTTATCATAAGTGTTAAATTATCTGTGTTTCAGAGGTATGGATGATATGCTTATGCCACAACAAAGATGCAAGTCATAGCACTGTCATTCTGTTGTCCCTGCTTAATTCTTTTTTTTAGTGTTTCAACATTTAGATGTCTCACATAAAATAGATTTCCATTCCATCATGTATATTCTAATTATCCTGCAGCTAGTCAGTGAAATAAAAGTAATTTGAGATTACTCCACCTAATTAACAGTTTTTGCCCTATGCCATACATGGCAAGTGATGTTGCCATCAATTCTAAAGTATAAATATTGAAAACTGTGATTATCTCTTAAGCAGTAATATATATTTAATATATATGTAAATGAACTCTGAGTAAAACATGTTGTATTAAACTTGTTTCTCTCCCTGATGTGCACTAGGGCTGGCTCTGATTATGAGCATTCCCAGGATGTTTGACTTGCCCACTCTCACCCCACCCCCCAGTAGTTCTTCTGCTCAGTAAAGATCTCTCCTAAAGGTTTTCAAGAATTCTTGTGAGTATTTACAGGCATTAAAATAGGAAAAGGTTATCTCCGTTAGATACACTGTATCTATTTCATTGTTAAGGAATGAATGAAAGTAAGCAATAAGGCTGCATTTTCTAGATGTAGAATTTCTTCATAGATTGTAGCAAAGCCAAAATCTAGCATATTATTTGTACAAAAGAGACAAGGAATCATCAATATCTCTGTTTCTAAATAAAATTTGCAATAATGCACAATATTTAAAAAAATTCATCTCCCTTTTGATATACTTGGAAAATTCTGATTCAATGGATAATTACCTGGTATTATATGTTGGACTCATTGAATCTGTTATCCTCTTTTGTAGATAGAGGGCAAGCTATTTACAATTTCAAATTATTTCCCAGGTTAAGGAAGCTAAATAACTGAAAGCCAACTATTTCATGGTTAAATACCTATAGTCAAATGATTGTATTTGTCCTGTGAAATGGGTTATTTCCTTCTTTATTTTCACTGTTTCTTGATACCAGGAAACCTCTTTGGTTAGGGATTTTCACTTACTCAAATGTACCTTCCGTTTAGATGTTTACTATGGTCAGAATTATGTCTTAAATATACTAATTTTCTGGAATACTGTGTTTGAAAAATAAAGCATATACTATATAGATCTATAGATCTATGTCTCTTTCAGTAGAAGAATGGAGTTAATTGGGACACCTGGGTGGCTCAGTGGGTTGAGCCGCTGCCTTCAGCTCAGGTCATGATCCCAGGGTCCTGGGATCGAGTCCCACATCGGGCTCATTGCTCTGCAGGGAGCCTGCTTCTCTCGCTGCCTCTGCCTGCCTCTCTGCCTGCTTGTGTGTACTCTCTCTCTCTATCTCTGGCAAATAAATAAAAAAATCTTTAAAAAAAAAAGAGAAGGGGCGCCTGGGTGGCTCAGTGGGTTAAGCCGCTGCCTTCAGCTCAGGTCATGATCTCAGGGTCCTGGGATCGAGCCCCGCATCAGGCTCTCTGCTCAGCAGGGAGCCTGCTTCCTCCTCTCTCTCTGCCTGCCTCTCTGCCTGCTTGTGATCTCTCTCTGTCAAATAAATAAATAAAATCTTTAAAAAAAAAAAAAAGAGAAGAATGGAGTTAATTAAATTTGCCCAAAAAAATCCACATTTTTTGTGCATGTGAATTTACATACTAGTGTTCAAATAAATGTTTTCTCTAGAAAATGACAAGATTTTAATTCAACTTCTGCTTTGAGCTTTCCAGCTGTGTCAAGATAACTTTTAACCATAAATATCCCTAGTATTGGAGAGGTGATCTTGGACGTCCTACCAAGCTATATTTAGCATACTTTTTTTTTTTCAGAAAGAAAAAAAGAGGGGGAAATGTTATGTCCTTTTTATTTTTATTTTTTCCAACGCACAATAGAAGGTCAAGCACATAGCAGGTATCTGCCTTAAAAAGACTGAATGAGAAGGAATCAAGATGTTGGAGGAGTAGCAGGCAGAGATGACATCAGGTCACAGGAGTTCGGTTAGATAGTTATCAAACCGTTGCAAACACCACAAATCCAACAGGAGATCGAAGATAAGAAGAGCAGCAATTATAGAAACAGGAAATCAACCACTCTCTGAAAGATCAGCAAGAACATCCAGCCAAGACCAAGCTCATTGATCAAGGAGAACAGCAGAATTCCAGAGGAGGGGAAGCAAAGCATGGAATTTATGGCTTTCCCCTCATGATTCTTTAGTCTTGCATTAATTAAATTTTTAAAATTTTACTTATTTTTTCTTTTCTTCATATTCTAATTTTTAAAATTTTTACTCTTTCCTCTTTTAATGTTTTTTACTAGTTTATCTTAACAATACCTTTCTTTAAAAAATCTTTTTGAATCTTCATTATTATAGTCATATTTTATCCTTCATTGTATCTAACTTTATTTTTTGTATACATATAGGGTTTTTTCTTCCAAAAATTCTTGGGATACAACATCTTCTAATAGATCAAAATATACCCTAAAGCTAGCACAGGGCTTTTTTCTAGTCTCCTGTCTGAGCAAATTCTCTCCACTTTCTTTTTCCAAACCAACTTATCAACTCCCTTTTTGGAATTTTTTTCTTTTTTTAATTTTCATCTTTACAGTCATATTCCATCCCTTCATTGTGTTTACTGTTAATTTTGTAATATATGTAAGTTTCTCTTTCTTTAAAAATTTGGGAGGTAGTTTCTTCTAAGAGAACAAAATACATCCAAAATCAAGTGGGTGGCTCTATTCATCAGTCATTCATATATATATATATATATATATATATATATACATACACACACACACACACACATACACACATACACACATACACACACACACACACCTATATGTGTGTGTGTGTGTATATATATATATATATATATATATATATATATATATTTTTTTTTTTTTTTACCCTCTTTCTTCTCTCCCACAATTTGGGGTCTCTTCTGATTTTTTTCCAGGGTCTTTGCCACCCTTTTAGTATTTTATTCTCTTGTTCATATATTCTTATCTGGATAAAATGACAAGGCAGGAAAAACTCACCACAAAAAAAAAAGAAAAGAAAAAGAAAAAGAAGCAGTACCAAAAGCTAGGGACCTAATCAATATAGACATTGGTAATATGTCAGATCTAGAGTTCAGAATGACAATTCTCAAGGTGCTAACTGGGCTCAAAAATTGCATGGAAGATGTTAGAGAAACCCTCTCTGGAGAAATAAAAGCCCTTTCTGGAGAAATAAAAGAACTAAAATCTAACCAAACTGAAAATAAAAAAGCTACTAATGAAGTGCAATAAAAAATGGAGGCTCTCACTGCTAGGATAAATAAGGCAGAAGAGAGAATTATGATATAGAAGACCAAATGATGGAGAATAAAGAAGTTGAGCAAAAGAGAGACAAACAACTACTGGACCATGAAGGGAGAATTTGAGAGATAAGCTATACCATGAGACAAAAGAATATTAGGATACTTGGGATTCTAGAAGAAGAAGAAGGAGGGAGCAGGGCATAAGGTATATTGGACTGAAATATTGTAGAGAATTTCTCTAATATCACAAAGGGAACAAACATCAAAATCCAGAAGGTGCAGAGAAGCCCCCTCAAAATCAATAAGAATAAGTCCACACACTGTCATCTAATAGTAAAACTTACAAGTCTTAGTGACAAAAAGAAAATCCTGAAAGCACCCCGGGAAAAAAGTCTAACATACAATGGTAAAAATATTAGACTGGCAAGTGACTTATCCACAGAGACCTAGCAGGCCAGAAAGAATTGGCATGATATATTCAGAGAATATGAGAAAAACATGCAGCCAAGAATATTATATCCAGCTAGGCTATCACTGAAAATAGGAGAGATAAAAAGCTTCCAGGACAAACAAAAACTAAAAGAATTTGTAAACACCAAACCAGATCTACAGGAAATATTGAAAGAGGTCCTCTAAGCAAAGAGAACCTAAAAGTAGTGGACCAGAAAGGAACAGAGACAATATACAGTAACAGTCACCTTATAGACAATACAATGGCACTAAATTCATATTTCTCAATAGTTACCCTGAATGTAAATGGGCTAAATGCCCCCAATCAAAAGACACAGGGTATCAGAATGGATTAAAAAAAACAAACCCCATCAATATGCTGTCTACAGGAAACTCATTTTAGACCCAAAGTCACCTCCAGATTTAAAGTGAGTAGGTGGAAAACAATTTACCATGCTAATGGACATCAAAAGAAATTGGCGTGGCAATCCTTATATAGATAAATTAGATTTTAAGCCAAAGAATATAATAAGAGATGAGGAAGAACACTATATCATACTCAAAGGGTCTGTCCAACAAGAAGATCTAACAATTTAAAATATCTATGCCCCTAACATGGGAGCAGCTAATTATATAAACCAATTAATAAAAAAAATCAAAGAAACACATTGACGATAATACAATAATAGTAGGGACTTTAACACTCCCCTCACTGAAATGAACAGATCATCCAAGCAAAAGACAAACAAGGAAATAAAGGCCTTAAATGACACACTGGACCAGATGGACATCACAGGTATATTCAGAACCTTCCATCCCAAAGCAATAGCATACACATTCTTCTCTAGTGCACATGGAACATTCTCCAGAATAGATCACATCCTGGGTCACAAATCAGGTCTCAACTTGTGCCAAAAGATTGGGATCATTCTCTGCATATTTTCAGGCTCCAATGCTCTGAAGCTAGAACTCAATCACATGAGGAAAGAAGCCAAATATATGGAGGCTAAAGTTCATCCTACTAAAGAATTAATGGGTCAACCAGGAAATTAAAGAAAAATTGAAAAAATTCATGGAAACAAATGATAATGAAAACACACCAGTTCAAAATCTGTGGGACACGGCAAAGGCAGTTCTGAAAGGAAAATATATAGCGATACAAGCCTTTCTCAAGAAACAAGAAAGGCCTCAAATACACAACCTAACCCTACTCCTAAAGGAGCTGGAAAAAAACAGCAAAGAAAGCCTAAACCCGGCAGGAGAAGAGAAATAATAAAGATAAGAGCAGAAATCAATGAAATAGAAACAACAACAAAAAAAAAGAACAAATCAACAAAACTAGGAGCTTGTTCTTGGAAAGAATTAATAAGATTGATAAATCCCTAGCCAGACTTATCAAAAAGAAAAGAGAAAGGACCCAGATAAATAAAATCATGAATGAAAGAAGAGAGATCACAACCAACACCAAAGAAATACAAGCAATTTTAAGAACATATTATGAGCAACTCTACGCCAACAAATTTGACAATCTGGAAGAAATGGATGCATTCCTAGAGACATATAAACTACCACAACTGAATCAGGAAGAAATAGAAAACCTGAACAGACTCATAACCAGTAAGGAGATTGAAGCAGTCATCAAAAGTCTCCCAGCAAACAAGAGCCCAGGAACAGACCACTTCCCAGGGGAATTCTACCAAACATTTAAAGAAGAATTAATTCCTATTCTCCTAAAACTGTTCCAAAAAAATAGAAATGGAAGGCAAACTTCCAAACTCATTTTACGAGGCCAGCATTATCTTGATTCCAAAACCAAAGACCCCATCATAAAAGAGAATCACAGACCAATAACCTTGATGAACACAGATGCGAAAATCCTCACCAAAATACTAGCCAATAGTATCTAACAGTATGTTAAAAGGATTATTCACCACGACCAAGTGGGATTTATTCCTGGGCTGCAAGTTTGTTTCAACATCTGCAAATCAGTCAATGTGGTACAATACATTAATTAAAAAAAGAATAAGAACCTTCTTCTTTGCCGATTTGGATGCCTTTAATTTCCTTTTGTTGTCTGATTGCTGAGGCTAGGACTTCTAGTACTATGTTGAATAGCAGTGGTGATAACGGACATCCCTGCCGTGTTCCTGACCTTAGCGGAAAAGCTTTCAGTTTTTCTCCGTTGAGAATGATATTTGCGGTGGGTTTTTCATAGATGGCTTTGATAATATTGAGGTATGTGCCGTCTATCCCTACACTTTGAAGAGTTTTGATCAGGAAGGGATGCTGTACTTTGTCAACTACCCTATGACCCTGCAATTGCACTGCTGGGTATTTACCCTAAAGATACAAACGTAGTGATCCGAAGGGGCACGTGCACCCGAATGTTTATAGCAGCAATGTCTACGATAGCCAAACTATGGAAAGAACCTCGATGTCCATCTACAGACGAATGGATAAAGAAGATGTGGTATATATACAGTATGGAATACTATGCAGCCATCAAAAGAAATGAAATCTTGCCATTTGCGACGACGTGGATGGAACTAGAGGGTATCATGCTTAGCGAAATAAGTCAATCGGAGAAAGACAACTATCATATGATCTCCCTGATATGAGGGAGAGGAGATGCAACATGGGGGGTTGAGAGGGTAGGAGAAGAGTAAATGAAACAAGATGGGATTGGGAGGGAGACAAACCATAAGTGACTCTTAATCTCACAAAACAAACTGAGGGTTGATGGGGGGAAGGGGTTGGGAGAGGGGATGGGGTTATGGATATTGGGGAGGGTATGTGCTGTGGTGAGTGTTGTGAAGTGTGTAAACCTGGCGATTCGCAGACTTGTACCCCTGGGGATGAAAATATATGTTTATAAAGCTGTAAAAAAAAATAATAAAAGAAAATAAAAAAGAAAGGATGAATAAAAAAAAAAAGAATAAGAACCATATGATACTCTCAGTGGATGCTGAAAAAGCATTTGACAAAGTACAGCATGCTTTCTTGATCAAAACTCTTCAAAGTGTAGGGATAGAGGGTACATACCTCAATATCATCAAAGCCATTTATGAAAAACTCACAGTGAATATCATTCTCTATGGAGAAAAACAGAGCTTTTCTGCTAAGGTCATGAATTGTAGGCAGCCACGAACCCAGCTAGAGGCGAGGGATCAAACCAGGCTCTGACTCGTGCCTCCTGAATATCAGTTGAGTTGCGCTTGAGAAAGAGCCTGAGCTGACTCGTGCCTCCTGAATATCAGTTGAGTTGCGCTTGAGAAAGAGCCTGAGCTGACTCGTGCCTCCTAAATATCAGTTGAGTTGCGCTTGAGAAAGGGCCTGGGCTATGGACCCTAAGACTCGCTGACATGACTGCCTGCACGTATTAGAGGCAAAATTGGGTTGCGCATTTAACTGTTACAAGATTACCCTGTGCTTGGATGGATTATAAATTGCACAATTGTAAACTCGTGAATTGCTAGTTAAAGATTAGCTAAGTAGACAAAAGTTAGTGGCTTCAGAAGATCTGCTACCAGCGCTTGGGAAATGGGCTTTGTAAAAGCTTGAGGGGTATCATGTGAATGCTACATGTGTGTGAGCAATCAACCGAAAATAGATACTTCCTTATAATTGTTTCTGTTAACTATATAATGCCTCACTGCTTTGAATAAAGATCGGCACTGCTTGGACATCATCCACTGTGTCCCTCCTGTCCCCATCTCTTTATGTCTTGTCTTTGTCTCACCATCCTCTTACCCTCTCGACCCTGGTCGTGTTGTCACGCCGGTCACGACAATGAATATGGCAGGGAAGTCCATTATCACCACTGCTATTCAACACAGTACTAGAAGTCCTAGCCTCAGCAATCAGACAACAAAAAGAAATTAAAGGCATCCAAATTGGCAAAGAAGTCAAACTATCATTCTTTCCAGATGACATGATACTTTCTGTGGAAAATCCAAAGTCTTCACTCCAAAACTGTTAGAACTCATGCAGGAATTCAGTAAAGTGTCAGGATATAAAATCAATGCACAGAAATCAGTTGCATTTCTATACACCAACAATGAGACAGAAGAAAGAAATTAAGGAATGGATCCCATTTACAATTGCATCCCAAACCATAAGATACCTAGGAATAAACCTAACCAAAGAGGCAAAGAATCTGTACTCAGAAAATTATAGAACACTCATGAAAGAAATTGAGGAAGACACAAAGAAATGGAAAAATGTTCCATGCTTATGGATTGGAAGAAAAAATATTGTGAAAATGTCTATGCTACCTAAAGCAATCTATACATTTAATGTAATCTCTATCAAAATACCATCATTTTTTTCAAAGAAATTGAACAAATAATCCTAAAATTTATATGGTATCAGAAAAGATCTCAACTAGCTAGAGGAAAGTTGAAAAAGAAAGCCAAAGTTGGTTGCATCACAATTCCAGACTTCAAGCTCTATTATAAAGCTGTCATCATCAAGACAGTATGGTACTGGCACAAAAACAGACACATAGATCAATGGAACAGAATAGAGAGCCCAGAAATAGATCCTCAACTCTATGGTCAACTAATCTTCAACAAAGCAGGAAAGAATGTCCAATGGAAAAGCAAAAACAAACAAACAACAAAAAAAGCAAAACAAAACAGTGTCTTCAATAACTGGTATTGGGAAAATTGGACAGCCACATACAGAAAAATGAAACTGGACCGTTTCCTTATACCACACACAAAAACTGACTCGAAATGGATGAAGGACCTCAAAGTGAGAAAGGAATCCTTCAAAATCCTTGAGGAGAACACAGGCAGCAACCTCTTCGACCTCAGCCACAGCAACTTCTTCCTAGGAACATCACCAAAGGCAAGGGAAGCAAGGGAGAAATGAACTATTGGGACTTCATCAAGATCAAAAGCTTCTGCACAGCAAAGGAAATAGTCAACAAAACCAAAAGACAACTGACAGAATGGGAGAAGATATTTGCAAATGACATATCAGATAAAGGGCTAGTATCCAAAATCTATAAAGAGCTTAGCAAACTCAACACCCAATGAACAAATAATCCAATCAAGAAATGGGCAGAGGACATGAACAGATATTTCTGCAAACAAGACATCTAGAAGGCCAACAGACACATGAAAAAGTGTTCCACATTACTGGGCATCAGGGAAATACAAATCAGAACCACAATGAGATACCACCTCACACCAGTCAGAATGGCTAGAATTAACAAGTCAGGAAATGACAGAAGCTGGCGAGGAGGTGGAGAAAGGGGAACCCTCTAATACTATTGGTGGGAATGCAAGCTGGTGCAACCACTCTGGAAAACAACATGTAAGTTCCTCAATAAAGATGAAATTAGAGCTACACTATAACCCAGCAATCACACTACTGGGTATTTACCCTAAAGATACAAATGTAGTGATCCAAAAGGGCATATGCATCTGAATGTTTAGAGCAGCAATGTCCACAATAGCCAAAATATGGAAAGAACCTAGATGTCCATAAACAGATGAATGGATAAAGAAGATGTGGATATATATACACAATGGAATACTATGCAGCCATCAAAAGAAATGAAATCTTGCCTTTTGCAATGATGTGGATGGAACTAGAGGGTATTATACTGAGCAAAATAAGTCAATCAGAGAAAGACAATTATCATATGATCTTCCTGATATGAAGAATTCGAGAAGTAGGGTGGGGGGGCTTGGGGGTTAGGAAAGGAAAAAATGAAACAGGGTGGGATTGGGAGAGAGACAAACCACAAGAGACTCTTAATCTCACAAAAGAAACTAAGGGTTGCTGGTGGTAGAGGGGCTAAGGAGAGGGTGGTTGGGTTATGGACATTAGGGAGGGTATGTGTTATGGTGAGTGCTATGAAGTGTGTAAACCTGGCGATTCACAGACCCATACCCCTAGGGCTAATAATACATTATATGTTAATAATAATAATAAAAAAGACTGAATGACTGACTAGCTAAACCAATGCATGAGTTGATTTTCCTATATATATAAGTATGGTTCTTTATAAGTATATATAAGTTAGTTTCTTATGAATAGGAAATTTTGCTCTGAAATAAAAAGGTCAAGTTTCTAGGTTAAAACCCTGTGGTGTGGAATAATTGTTTTATAAAGACAAATAATGTCCCATAGACATGAAATACTAATTTACTTCCTAGAACAGGATGGATAAATTGCAGTCAACTCATATCTACTTTTTAAATGCTTGTTTGAGTAATTTGTTTTGAGTAGATAGATTTCTCATTGAGTGATGCTTGTGAATCAAAAGTTACTAGTTATCCAAAGTGTTAAGAAGCATTATCACATAGCTATTATACCAGGTTACATTAAATTGAAATCACAATTAAAATGGATCTATTCTGAAAAATCCAAGATAATAGTAACTGTGTAGTAACACATTTTAAAAAGCACAGCCAAAAGTTTAATATATTATTGCTGGTGGGTCAATAATAGAAGTTTTTCATATTCCTGAGAAGTACATCTATCATGATTAATTTCTGATATTGTCTCCTGCAATATGACATCAAAGACACTTTGCCTTATAGCCCCAATCAACATGTCCATTGTCATCTTGCAGTACTCACCCCTCTTGTCCATTTTGCCACTTAGTATATACAAGCATATCTTATATCCTGGCATGGGAAAACACTCATCATCTCCTAAGTATACTTGTTTTCATGCCTTTATTCAGCATATGTTTTTTTTTTTTTTTAAGCTGTAACTATCCACCTCTACTTATTAAAACAAAATTCACTCTTCAAAAGCTACCTCAAACACCATTGGTAGCCATAAATCTGAAGTTTTATTGAATCAAATTTTCTTTATTTTATGATAATTTTATTTATTTATTTTTTAAAAGATTTTATTTATTTATTTGACAGAGATCACAAGTAGACAGAGAGTATTTTATGATAATTTTTAAAGTGGAACTCTTATGTAACTAATCATATTTTATTTACAATATTATGATTTAAATGTTTTCTATATTAAATAATAAATTCCCACTTCAATTGCATGATATCTTCATGTTCAAACCCCCAGTATTCAATATAGTACTTTGTACAAAGTAAATTTTAAATATATGTGTTGGGAATGAGTTTGAGAATCAAAGATAGTTATGTAGGGGTTGATTTTCTAAAAGAAAAAAAATAGGATAATTAATGAAATGTTAGTTAATATTCTGGTTACTTACTCTCTCTTAATATAGAGATATTTAAAAATACTCAAAAATACTAGACCAGCAATCATGAAAATGTGTTCTAGTTCTTAATCTTCTGATAAGTAGCTATCCTCTCTGGGCCATGCACCTCTGTATTGCAAGATTATACTTATTCCTTCTGTTCCTTTTGTCACTAATATTTATTTGTCTAATTTGGACTCTAAAGACAAGTGAGAGGTCAATTCAAATTGCCTGGGTATTCCACACTTTCTATTTAATGAATGATGTTTCATTTATTATTGCTATATTGCAAATTACTCTAAAATGTATTATTTTAAACAATTTTTATGTTATGCATGAATTTTTGGGTCAACAATTTAGAAAGGGTTTGGTTGGGCAATTCTCACTTGGGTCTCATGAGGTTATGTCAGATGTTGCCTGGAGTCCCTTGAAGACTCAACTTGGCTGACATTCCAAAATGCTCACTCATATGGCCATCTGTCAGCTGGGAGTGCAGCAGTCTGTTAACCTGAACCCTAAATATGGTCTCTCCAACATGAGAGTCTCAGGGTTGAAGTAATGTGTGTAATAAGGCAAATGTTGCCTCACCTATTATGGTAGAGCTTTGAAGTCTTGCAGTTTCATGTCTATAATATTCTTTAGGTTACAAGCAAGTTACATGCTTGCCCAAATTCAAGGGAAGGGAATTAGACTTCAGGTCTTCATAGAGTAGTGGAAGTTTCCTGAAGAACATGTGGAATAGAGATACTGTTACAGCCTTTTTTTGTAAGATAAAATTGATCATATTTGATTAAAATTAAATTTGAGTTTTATTAAAATTCAAGTGCTAAAATGAAAATTTATTGATTTTACTCATCAAAATTTTAATGATAACTCAATGACTAAAACAAAATATTAAAGCATATAGTACATAGTTACATTCCTGAAAAGTTCCCACACATTGACTGGACTTATTTATGAAAAGTATCAGATGTGAATTAATGATTTTAACCTTGAAGAACAAGAGAAAGTCATGTGCAAAATTTTCAAAGTTGTTACCATAAATCACTTGATATATTTATATGAAGAGGTAGTATAAAGTGTCAAATATTTAATTTTATTAATTTTGTTCCAATCGTATATCGAGAAGAGGATGCTATCTTATTTCAGGAAGAGGATTGTGAATATTTCTCAAGGGGAAATAAAGTTACTATTTGTATCACAGAGTTACTCTTAGTACCACAAAACTCACATATTGATTAAAAAGAATAATTATTATACAAATCAACCTTATTATTTTAGCCAGCATTATGCATTTTTCAGTATTAATCCAAAGTACGTTGTACTCATTTGTCCTTACCTTTCACTTTAATATAATGTAGTTACTTCCAATTTTTTTTTTTAAGTTCAGCACTCACTCAGGCTCTCAGCAAATATTTATTTTTTTTAAGATTTTATTTATTTATTTGACAGACAGAGATCACAAGTAGGCAGAGAGGCAGGCAGAGAGAGAGAGGGAAGCAGGCTTCCTGCTGAGCAAAGAGCCCAGTGTGGGGCTCGATCCCAGGACCCTGGGATCATGACCTGAGCTGAAGGCAGAGGCTTTAACCCACTGAGCCACCCAGGTGCCCTGTTATTTCCCATTTTTTAAAGTTTATCTAGGTACAATTGATATACAAACAACTGACACATTTAATATATATATCTTGCTGAGTTTGGACATATGCATACATCTATAATACTGTCACCACAACCAAGGTACTACACATATTCATAATCTCTAAAAACTCCTTATTTCACGTCATCTTTCTTCTAAGAGGTTAATACTCAAAATATGTGAAAATCTCTTATAACTCAATAGAAAAAAACAAATAACATAATTAAAATTATCTTTCAGAAGATATTCTAAAACATCTTGAATTCACAAAAGTTTTCTTTCCGAGTGTTGACTAGATTTTCTCTTTTATCCAAATTATTCCTTCAATAGCAGTGATCTGAGATTATTGATCAGCAACCCAATTACACATTCATTTATACTTTTCATAATGGCCCAAACTGAGAAAAATACAGTTCTCAAAAAACTGTCAAATCTCACTGAACTCTTTACTTCAAATGTGTTTACTTTTATAATATTCAAATCATACTCCAATAATTCTCTCTGTGGCTTAATGGTGGTTTTAACACCAGCAAGTGAAATCAATTTAGATTGCAGAACTTCAATATATTTTAATTAAATATATAAAAGATAACAAAACAGCAGGGATGAGGATGATGTAGTTAAAAACATGAGAAGACTATAGAATAAATGAGATGAGTGTTCTCTTGATAGTATATTTAAAGTAAATAGGATATAAAATAATATTTTAAAGATCTAAATACTTTTGAATTTATCCACCACAACAAATGCCTAAGAGTATCAGTATATTTACAGAAGGATATATCTTTAGAATAAATTAAAGAAATTTAAAAAATCTTGGAATATATAAAATACTTATCAGAAGGGAATGATTATATGTGATCTTTCCATTCCATAGGATAGTATGCAGGTACAGAAATGAATAAACTTAATGTATATCAACTGACCTAAAGAATTTCCAAACATAAGAGTTAATGATAAAAGCCAGATGCAGAAACATGTTTATAATATAATCTAATTTTGGAAAATAAATAACAGAATCAATATGTGGTTATGAGTTTATGTTTGCACAACTCTGAAAAAATTATGTAAATCTTAAAAAAAAATAAAAAATAAAAATTAAAGTGTCTCTATAAGTGAAAAATGTCTCTTCCCCCTTACTGCATTTGCTAAAGGAATATTATGTAACAATATTTTTTTGTTGAACTAGTAGGTATAACTTAATATGCATATTTCTGGCTTAATAAATTAGAGAAAATTTTCCTGTATTAATAATTTTGAGTTGTTTGAAGTATGTCTTTCCAATTTTGTCCTTTTAATATTTATTGTGTTACCTTTCTTGAAAAAGTGTAGGCATAATTTGAATAGTATAAATATTAGCACTTTATCAGGTGCTTTGGAATATAATTTGATAATCAATAATCTATCAATATTTTCAGTTTGTACACATTTGATAGATGAAAATAAGTTTTGTGTCACTTTCTTCTGTTTTTTGACATTTCCTTAGAAAATTTCATTAAATGTATGGCATTAGTATTATTTCTGTATGCAAATCTTAAAGATCTAATATGAAAACAGTAATATAGGCAAAGTCAGTTGATGAATTATATTGATAATGTCACCTGATAACAAATGTATAGAAAAGTAGGCTAACTCATATGTTTCTCATGATAGTTTTTTTTTTTTTAAGATTTTATTTTTATTTATTTGAAAGAGAGAGTGAGAGAGCACAAGCAGGGGCAGCAGCAGAAGCAGGCTCCCCTAAGCAGGCTCCCACTTAGCTAGGAACAAGATGTAGGGCTTGGTCCCAGGACTCTGAAATCAGGGCTTGAGATGAGGGCAGCCACTTAGCTGACTGAGCCACCCAGGGGCCCCTGTGATAATAATTTTTAAAGTTGCATCATGTTTAATGTAATCTAACAGTAGCTATTATAATTATGCATATCCATTGTAATAACAGAAGTTTTTAAACCTAATTGACATCAAAGAATATTGTGTCTGGACAATTGACACTTGATCGAAGAGGCCAATATAGGCAGAAATTTTGTAAGTTATACCAACAAATAGATCTTACTAATATTTTAACCAAAAATCTGCTAAAAAAATAAAGTGATGTGTTTCATTTTAATTAGTCAAAAGAAATTGTCAATGACAGGCCAAAATCCATTTATTCTGTATTTGAATTATCTGAACATGTATAACAATTTAGCTGATTCAGTAACAACACAATCAAAATTGTTAATTGACATCTTGTAGATGGAATAATTCTTTGAATTTTAGCTTTTATATAGCATTTACTGCCCAGCAATTTTAGAGAAGTATGTCTTCTTAAGTTGAATTTCTATAATGAGAAACTTTTAAGAGTTTTGATGGAAGAAAAGTAAACTTAGTACAAATTCAAAAACAGGAAACACTGAACTGTTTTCCTTCAGTATAAAATGTAAAGCCAGCAGAACAAAGGAACTAACTCTTCATCTGCCTTCAACATCCATACTTACTGAACTTAATAGCCTACCTAAGAAAACTGGAGTATAGCATAAGAGACAGCTACTCTAACAAATTTCTTAAAGTATATAAAAGGAAGAGGTAAAATGATGTGTGTTGGGCTGACAGAATCGGGTTCAAGCTGGTTAAAAAATAATGAGACCAAAGATATAATATTTCTGTAGCTTTTGAAGATATGGTTACCTAAAAACAGAGAATGCAGAAATAGGAGAAGCAATGAGTATCAAGCATTCTGGTATTCTTGAGCTCTATATTCATTTAAACTGTATTTCGATATATAAAGTATATTTTAATCTCAAGTGACTGAGGTTTTTTTTTAACGATTTTATTTATTTAATTGAGATGGAAAGAGAACACAAGCAGAGGAAGCTGCAGGCAGAGGGAAAAGCAGACTCCCTTCTGAGCAAGGAGTCCAGTGTGGGACTTGATCCCAGGACCCTGGGATCATAACCCAAACTGAAGGCAGATGCTTAACCACCTGAGCCACCCAGGCATCCTTCAAGTCATTGTGTTTTATGTCACCTATATCTATACCTATATCTATATCTATCTATCTATATCATCTTGGGTGACCAGGTGCATTGTCAATGAACTAACAGCAATATAATGAAAGGGATTTTATTTCTTCCCTTCTAAGCAATAGGTCTCAATAATGGACTTAAAACATTCAATAAGCTATGTTGTAAACAGATGTGCTGTCATCTAGACTTTGTTCTTTCATTTAAAGAGCACAGGCAGATTTAGCATAATCTTAGATTAGACTACATAGAGTAGATTTAGCATAATTCTTTTTTTTTATTTTTTAGGGATCATTTTATTTATTTGTTTATTGAAATTATATAAGAATATTTATGTGGTTTCAAAATCAAATCTACAAAACAAAATGAATTCTAAGTAGTTTAAATTCTAAACCTGTATCCTCAAACTTACAGTCCTACTTCACCATAGGTCAATATTTAAATTTTTTCATTTTATTTTTTTAGTGTTTATTTACCTATTTATTTATTTATTTATTAGTCTTAAGCTAGTTTGTTTTATTATTTTATTTTTTTGTGTGTGTTATGTTACCCACCATTAGAACATCATTAGTTTTTGATGCAGTGTTCCAAGATCCATTGTTTACATATAACACCCAGTCTCCATGCCATACATGCCCTTCTTAATACCCACCACCAGGCTCACCCATCTCCCCACCTACTTCCCCTATAAAACCCTCAGTTTGTTTCTCAGAGTCTTCAGTCTGTCATGGTTCTTCTTCCCCTCCAATATCCCCCCCTCACTCTTCCTTTCCTCCTCCTAATGTCCTCCATTCTGTTCCTTATGCTCCACAAATAGATGAAACTATATAATATTTGTCTTTTTCTGTTTGACTTACTTCACATAGCATAATCTCCTCCAGTTCCATCCATGTTGATGCAAATGTTGGGTATTCATCCTTTCTGATGGCTGTATTCCATTGTATATATGGACCACATCTTCTTTATTCATTCATCTGTTGAAGGGCATCTCAGCTCCTTCTACAGTTTGACTATTGTGGACATCACTGCTACGAACATTGGGGTGCACACGGCCCTTCTTTTCACTGTATCTGTATCTTTGGGGCAAATACCCAGTAGTGCAATTGCTGGGCCATAGGGTAGCTCTATTTTTAACTTTTTGAGGAACTTCTACACTGTTCTCCAAAGTGGTTGCACCAACTTGCATTCCCACCAAGAGTGTAAAAGGGTTCATATTTCTCCACATCCTCTCCAATATTTGTTGTTTATTGCCTTGTCAATTTTTGCCATTCTAATTGGTGTAAGGTGGTATCTCAATGTGGTTTTGATTTTAATTCCTCTGATGGCTAGTGATGATGAACATTTTTTCAGGTGTCTGTTAGCCATTTGTATGTCTTCATTGGAGAAGTGTCTGTTTATGTCTTCTCCCCATTTTTTAACTTGATCATCTGTTTTTTGGGTGTGGAGTTTGAGAAGTTTTTTATAGATCTTGGATATCAGCCCTTTGCCTGTAGTGTCATTTGTGAATATCTTCTCCCATTCCGTGGGTTGCCTCTTTGTTTTGTTGACTGTTTCCTTTGCTGTGCAGCAGATTTTATCTTGATGAAGTCCCAAAAGTTCATTTTTGCTTTTGTTTCCCTTGCCTTTAGAGATGTGTCTTGAAAAAATGTTGCTGTACCGATGTTGAAGAGGTTACTGCCTATGTTCTCCTCTAGGATTTTGATAGATTCCTCTCAAATATTGAGGTCTTTCTTCCATTTTGAGTTTATCTTTGTTTTTGGTGTAAAGCAATGACCAAGTTTCATTCTTTTGTACATAGCTGTCCAGTTTTCCCAGAACGATTTATTGAAGAGGGGAGAGAGCATGACTAACACTAAGGAAATAGAGACAATCATCAGAAGTTATTATCAATAGCTATATGCCAATAAGTTAAGCAATGTAGAAGAAACAAATGCATTCCTGGAAGCCTATAAACTACCAAGACTGAAACAGGAAGAAATCAACAACCTGAGTAGACCAATAACTAGTAATGAGATTGAAGCAGTGATCAAAAACCTCCCAAAATAAAAGAGTCCAGGATGTGATGGATTCTCTGGAAAATTCTACCAAACATTCAAAGGAGAAATAATACCTATTCTCCTGAAGCTGTTTCAAAAAATAGAAACAGAAGGAAAACTTTCAGACTCTTTCTATGAAGTCATCATTACCTTGATCCCCAAACCAGGCAAATACCCCAACAAAAAAGGAGAATTTCAGACCAATATCCCTGAGGAATATGGATGCCAAGAGTCTCAACAAAATCCTAGCTAATAGGATCCAACAGTACATTAAAAAGATTATCCTCCATGACCTGGTGGGATTTATCCCTGGGATGCAAAAGTGGTTCAACCAACATTCACAAATCAACAAATGTGATAGAAATATTAATAAGAGAAGAGAGAAGAACCACATGGTTCTCTCAATTGATGCAGAAACAGCATTTGACAAAGTATAGCATCCTTTCCTGATTAAAACTCTTCAGAGTATAGGGATAGACGGAACATTCCTCAAGTTCATAAAATCCATCTATGAAAAACCCACCACAAATACCATTCTCAATGGGGTAAAGCAGAGAGTCTTCCCATTGAGATGAGGAACACGACAAGGATGTCCACCCTCACCACTCTTGTTCAACATAGTACTAGAAGTCCTAGCAATAGCAATCAGAGAATAAAAAGAAATAAAAGGTATTCAAATAGGCAAAGAAGAAGTCCAACTCTCTCTCTTCACAGATGACATGATACTTTATGTAGAAAACCCAAAAGACTCCACTCTTAAATTGCTAGAACTCATACAGCAGAGTTCAGTAATGTGGCAGGATACAAAATCAATGCACAGAAATCAGCTGCATTCTTACACATTAACAATGAAACTTTAGAAAGGGAAATTAGACAATCAATTCCATTTACAATAGCACCAAAAATAATAAGCTATCTTGAAATAGAACTAACCAAAGTGGTAAAGGATCTATACTCTAGGAACTACAGAACACTCATGAAATCAAATAAGATCAAATTTAATCAAATCAAAAGAAATCAAATAAGACAGAAAAAGATGGAAAAATATTCCATACCCATGAATGGAAGAATAAACATTGTCAAAATGTCTACGCTGCTCAGCACAATCTATACTTTCAACGCTATCCTAATCAAAATGCCATTGGTACTTTTTAGATTTTATTTATTTACTTGACAGAGAGAGAGCACAAGCTGAAAGAACAGGAAAGGAAGAAGCAGGGTCCCCACTGAGCAGGGAGTCCAATGCTGGGCTCAATCCCAGGACTCTGTGATCATGACCTGAGCTGAAGACAGACTGACTGACTGACTGATGAGCCCCCCAGCCACTCCAGCAATTAAGATTTAAGTATTAGTTTTGATGGCCTCATGTAAAAATAAATAAATAAATAAATAATAAATATTAGTTTTGTGTCCAGCTGCCTCACTGGATTTTCTTATAAGTACTAATACCTTTTCAATATTGGTTATAAAAAACTGCATTCTATTTTGGAGAGGTATTAGATGATTATACTTAAATCTATGTTGCACTGTATTCAACTCCAACACCATATTTTTCATACACAATATTTTATTATTTTAAGTTATCTTTCATGTAAGTGGACTATACCCACAGTAAACTCTATGCAGGCATAATTTATATGCAATAAAAGACACATTTAAAAAACAAAAACAAACAAACAAAATAAAGCAGAAGAAGACAAAAACACCAACGGCATTTTTCAAAGTGCTGGAACAAACAATCCTAAAATTTGTATGGAACCTGAAAAAAACCCAAATCACTAAGGAAATGTTGAAAAAGAAAACCAAAGCTGGGGGAATCACGTTGCCCTATTTCAAGCTTTATTATAAAGGTGTTATCACCAAGACAGCATGGTACTGGCACACAAAAAAACACACAGACCATTGAAACAGAGTAGAGATCCCAGATATGGCCCCTCAAGTCTATGGTCAAATAATCTTTGACAAAGCAGGAAAAAAAATGTCCAGTGAGAAAAAGATTTAGCATACTTCTTAAGGATTTTTAGAATAGCAAGTGAGCATTATCTTCAGTTTAAAATCACAGCTGCATTAGCTCCAAATAAGAAAGTCTATCTTTTTTTTTTTTTTTTACAGATTTATAAACATATATTTTTATCCCCAGGGGTACAGGTCTGCGAATCGCCAGGTTTACACACTTCACAACACTCACCGTAGCACATACCCTCCCCAATATCCATAACCCCGCCCCCTCTCCCAACCCCCTCCCCCCATCAAACCTCAGTTTGTTTTGTGAGATTAAGAGTCACTTATGGTTTGTCTCCCTCCCAATCCCATCTTGTTTCATTTACTCTTCTCCTACCCCCTCAACCCCCCATGTTGCATCTCCTCTCCCTCATATCAGGGAGATCATATGATAGTTGTCTTTCTCCGATTGACTTATTTCGCTAAGCATGATACCCTCTAGTTCCATCCACGTCGTCGCAAATGGCAAGATTTCATTTCTTTTGATGGCTGCATAGTATTCCATTGTGTATATATACCACATCTTCTTTATCCATTCGTCTGTAGGTGGACATCTAGGTTCTTTCCATAGTTTGGCTATTGTAGACATTGCTGCTATAAACATTCGGGTGCATGTGCCCCTTCGGATCACTATGTTTGTATCTTTAGGGTAAATACCCAGCAGTGCAATTGCAGGGTCATAGGGTAGTTCTATTTTCAACATTTTGAGGAACCTCCATGCTGTTTTCCAGAGTGGTTGCACCAGCTTGCATTCCCACCAACAGTGTAGGAGGGTTCCCCTTTCTCCTCATCCTCGCCAGCATCTGTCATTTCCTGACTTGTTAATTTTAGCCATTCTGACTGGTGTGAGGTGATATCTCATGGTGGTTTTGATTTGTATTTCCCTGATGCCGAGTGATATGGAGCACTTTTTCATGTGTCTGTTGGCCATCTGGATGTCTTCTCTGCAGAAATGTCTGTTCATGTCCTCTGCCCATTTCTTGATTGGATTATTTGTTCTTTGGGTGTTGAGTTTGCTAAGTTCTTTATAGATTTTGGACACTAGCCCTTTATCTGATATGTCATTTGCAAATATCTTCTCCCATTCTGTCAGTTGTCTTTTGGTTTTGTTCACTGTTTCCTTTGCTGTGCAAAAGCTTTTGATCTTGATAAAATCCCAAAACTTCATTTTTGCCCTTGCTTCCCTTGCCTTTGGTGATGTTCCTAGGAAGATGTTGCTGCGGCTGACGTCGAAGAGGTTGCTGCCTGTGTTCTCCTCAAGGATTTGGATGGATTCCTTTCTCACATTGAGATCCTTCATCCATTTTGAGTCTATTTTCCTGTGTGGTGTAAGGAAATGATCCAATTTCATTTTTCTGCATGTGGCTGTCCAATTTTCCCAACACCATTTATTGAAGAGGCTGTCTTTGTTCCATTGGACATTCTTTCCTGCTTTGTCGAAGATGAGTTGACCATAGAGTTGAGGGTCCATTTCTAGGCTCTCTATTCTGTTCCATTGATCTATGTGTCTGTTTTTGTGCCAGTACCATGCTGTCTTGATGATGACAGCTTTGTAATAGAGCTTGAAGTCCGGAATTGTGATGCCACCAACTTTGGCTTTCTTTTTCAATATTCCTTTGGCTATTCGAGGTCTTTTCTGGTTCCATATAAATTTTAGGATTATTTGTTCCATTTCTTTGAAAAAAATGGATGGTACTTTGATAGGAATTGCATTAAATGTGTAGATTGCTTTCGGTAGCATAGACATTTTCACAATATTTATTCTTCCAATCCAGGAGCATGGAACATTTTTCCATTTCTTTGTGTCTTCCTCAATTTCTTTCATGAGTACTTTATAGTTTTCTGAGTATAGATTCTTAGTCTCTTTGGTTAGGTTTATTCCTAGGTATCTTATAGTTTTGGGTGCAATTGTAAATGGGATGGACTCCTTAATTTCTCTTAATAAAAGAAAGAACAAGAACCATATGATACTCTCCATAGATGCTGAAAAAGCATTTGACAAAGTACAGCATCCCTTCCTGATTAAAACTCTTCAAAGTGTAGGGATAGACGGCACATACCTCAATATTATCAAAGCCATCTATGAAAAACCCACCGCAAATATCATTCTCAATGGAGAAAAACTGAAAGCTTTTCCGCTAAGGTCAGGAACACGGCAGGGATGTCCGTTATCACCACTGCTATTCAACATAGTACTAGAAGTCCTAGCCTCAGCAATCAGACAACAAAAGGAAATTAAAGGCATCCAAATCGGCAAAGAAGAAGTCAAACTATCACTCTTCGCAGATGATATGATACTCTATGTGGAAAACCCAAAAGACTACACTCCAAAACTGCTAGAACTTGTACAGGAATTCAGTAAAGTGTCAGGATATAAAATCAATGCACAGAAATCAGTTGCATTTCTCTACACCAACAACAAGACAGAAAGTCTATCTTTTAAAGATTTGGAGTCAAGCATTGACTTCTCTCTCTCTGTGAAAGCCCTAGATGGTATCTTCCAATAAAAGTTTGTTTCATCCACACTGAAAATCTGTTGTTTAGTGTAGTCACATTCCTTAATTATCCTAGCTAAATATTATGGATAACTTCTTGTAGTTTCTTTATGAGCACTTTCTGCTTCTTCTTGCACTTTTCTGTTATAATTTCTTTCATAAAGCTTCATGAACCAACCTCTGTTAGCTTCAGACTTTTCTTCTGCAGCTCCCTCACCTCTCTCAGCTTTTTTAGAATTGAAGGAAGAAGTTAGGGCTTTGCTCTGGATTAGGCTTTAACTTTGTAGCTGGAATTTTAATATTCTCTCAATCCATTAACACAGGATTTCTTCATTTATTTGTACTTGCTTAAATTTCTTTCATTAGTGTTTCATAGTTTTCAGTGTACTAGTCTTCCATCAATGCTTCCTATAACAAACATTTTTGGGAGAGATCACATACTAGGCCACAAAATAATCCTTAAAAACTCAAGAAGACTAAAATCATAACAAGTATTTTTTTTTTTTCTAAATACAATGGTATAGGACTGGAATAGAATAAAAGGAGGATATTGGAAAATACACAAATATGTGATGTTAAACAAGATACTTCTGAACAAAATAAAAATCAAAGGGAAATAAAAGTATATTGATACAAATGGAAATGAAAACATAACATACTGGGGCGCCTGGGTGGCTCAGTGGGTTAAGCCGCTGCCTTCGGCTCAGGTCATGATCTCAGGGTCCTGGGATCGAGCCCCGCATCGGGCTCTCTGCTTGGCGGGGAGCCTGCTTCCCTCTCTCTCTCTCTCTCTCTCTGCCTGCCTCTCTGTCTACTTGTGATCTCTCTGTCAAATAAATAAATAAAAATCTTTATAAAACAAAACAAAACAAAACAAAAACATAACATACCAAAACTTATGGGATGCAGCAAAAGCAGTATTAAGAGGAAAATCCATAGCAAAATCTCAAATATACAATCTAACTCTACAACTGCAAGGTACTAGGTAAAAAAGAACAAACTAAGCCCAAAGTTAGCAAAACGAAGGAAATAATAAACATTAGAACAGAAATAAATGAAACAGAAACTAGAAAACCAATATAAAAGATCAGCTTTACTAAGAGTTGGCATTTGAAAAAGTAAACAAAATCAACTAATCTTTATCTAGAATAACAGAGAAATGAAAGAAGATTCAAATTGCCAATGAAAGGAAAGGTATTACAGTTAATGTCACAAAAAAAGCATCATAAGCTATGAAAAATTATATTAAACAAGTAGATAACCTAGAAGAAATAAATTCCTAGAAATATACATACTTTCAAGACTGAATCATGAATTAGAATTAGAAACTCTGAACCAATAATGAATAAAGAGATTGAATGAGTAATCAAAAGTCTCCCAACAAAGGAAAGCCCAGTTCACATAATTTTGCTGGTGATTTGTACCAAACATTTAAAGAATTAATGCCAATCTTTATCAAACATTTCCAAAAAAATTGAAAGAACATTTCTTTTTTTTTTTTTTAAAGATTTTATTTATTTATTTGTCATAGAGAGAGAAGCGAGAGTGAGCACAGGCAGACAGAGTGGCAGGCAGAGGCAGAGGGAGAAGCAGGCTCGCTGCCAAGCAAGGAGCCCGATGTGGGACTCGATCCCAGGACGCTGGGATCATGACCTGAACCGAAGGTAGCTGCTTAACCAACTGAGCCACCCAGGCGTCCCTTGAGAGAACATTTCAACGCTCAATATATCTTCCATTTGTTCATCTATTCACCATCTTTAACAATATAAAACCAATTCTTCAATTCATAATGCCAAGTGTCATCTTTTATTTCTTTCTCTTACCTTTACCTAGCAAACAAAACTGTCATAAAATTCTAATGATTCTAAAGGTTTTTTTTTTAATGTATCTTAAATATAATCTAGTCCTTTTCTTGCTAATGCATACCTTAGTGAACCCCTTTATAATATTTTGTAAGAGTTAGCAAAATAGACTCTAATGTAATCTGTTCACCTTACATTTCTTGCCCATTTAAGTCTATTTATGTTGTCAGAGTGATCATTCAAAACAGAACACACAAGGGGTGCCTGGCTGGCTCAGTCAGTAGAGTATGTGACTCTCGATCTCAGGGTTGCAAGTTCAAGCCCCACACTGGGTGCAGAGATTATCTAAGTAAATAAACTCAAAACAGAAAATGTGATCATTTCACTTTCCAGTTGAGAAATACTTATTGTGCCTTCTGAGTTTTCAAATTAAAGAATAAGTTTCTTAGAAATACATAAAGATTTTGGTTGGCTGCTTAAAAACTTCATGACTCAGTTGCACATGCTAAACTCACTTCCAATATCTGTGCTGTCTATATAAAAAAATACCAGAAGTTCATATTATGCTCTTCTTGGATGCTTCAAGAAGGATCTGATATAACTCAAGTTAAACTGATTTTATTTTTCAATCCATAGCACCCTGTCATCATCTGTGTTTATAAGAACCATTATTTAATTTTTTCTAAATGCATTTTCTTTCAGTTTCATTCATTTCATTCTCAATGCTTAATTCTTATCATCTCAACACATTGGATATCCAGTTTTAGTGTATTTAGTTTATGTGTGTTTAATCACCACTATTAGATGTTGTTTAAAGCATGCATATTCTTGGGAAAATTTATTTTTTTATATTTGCCTATTTATTCACTCAATAATTTACTTTTGAATTATTTTAATTTACTACTTCTTAACATTATACTGTATTATGTTAAAAGTATTCAATTTCAATTATATTACATTATAGAAAACACTGGATAAATAAGTTTGATATCAGTTAATGGACTTATGTGGTAAAGTACTTGTGTTATAAATTAAATGTGCTATAAAGTGAAAGAGATGGTCTGGAGATTTCATGCACAACAAATATCAATAGTACTTCCAAATTGTTCTCCAGAATGGTTAAATTCTGGAGAACAATTTGGAAGTACTATTGATATTCAGTAGCATATGAAAGTTATCTTTTCCCCTTCAATCCTAGAAAGTTCCAATTTTTACGACTGGATGGGTATGAAGTGGTTTTAATTTTAGTGTTTATTTCTCTGAGTTCTACTAAGGTTCAGGGTTTCTCCACATATTAGTAGCATTTAATTTCCTGTTTTCTTTTTCACCTCTTCAAATCATATATTTGGCTTATTATATTTTTATTTCTATTGAATATACTGCTTTTCTCTTGTTGATTTTCATTAAATAGAAATTTAAAATTAATTTTGTACTAGATGGGAATTTGTAATTTCCCATAAGATTGAAATTATATTTGCTCCTTTGGCTAAAAAAAATTTCTAATATTATCTATTAAGTTTACAAAGCACTAATGCAATCTATCAATTTAATGTTTTCCTGTATGATATAGTGAATAATTTTCTTTTTTGGACTTTATATCCTTGTCACCAAATAACACAGTTCATTCAAGTCAGATAATTGCTTTAGGCATTGATGTTGAAACAACTTTCCTTGGAAATTTCTTCTGTTCTAATTTTTACCTGGGAAAAACAAAATTTTGGATTTACATCTAACCCAACCTGGACTACATCATTGACCTCCCATTATTCCTTAGGCTGTTCTTTTATTATTGAAGATGTGAAAGAATATAATTGTCTCTTTTTGGGTCCAAAATAAGGACTCCACTCATCCCAAGTATTTCTATAAGTGAAATTCTAATATTCAGAACGTGGATCCCAGGTGCCTGACTTCATGTTTTATACCTTCTTGGCAATCTCTAGTGTACTTTCTTTTAGAAATTGATACTCAATATTTCTCAATGGATGTGCATTTTATGACCCTACCTTTAAAAACATGCCCTAGGCAAAAAAAAAATTTATTTATTTCTCCTGCCCTAACTTCTTGCCTTCACTGTATTTAAATAACTCCCCACTAAATAAAGCCTAGATGTTCTGTGTTCAGTTTGGGGTCAGTTTCAATTGACTCTTTTTCTCCTCATTTAGCCCTATTTTCTTGCTTTTTTATAAGTATGGTAAATTTTAGAATTAGATTCCCAATTTTATAGATTTTACATTAGGAAAACATTCCAGCTATTGTTTTATTTTAGAAACTTTCTAGTTGAGTGAAGTTGCACATGTGACCTGATAATTCTGAGAATATAATTTTATAATTCTGGATATTGTTGCCTTTGTTCTGCTTTTACAAACAACTGAATAAGTTCAATAAGCAGGTCTTGTTTGCTTTCCCTAGAAGTAAAGCAATTAAGGTATGTCCTCTTTCCCTTGAGGATGAACATACTTTATTACAAAGCTAGTTAGCTTCAGGGGCAGAAAACAATAGTGACTCAAGTTTCACCTGCCATAAAATGAAATGCTCCACTGGGACAAAATGAAGCTGGTGAAATTCAGTGCAACAGTAATGTAACAGTGCCAGATTAAGCAATATTTTTTTTTCCCTCAGCACTGAAAGAAAAAGAGTGCATTAAAAAATTCAAAATGATGATGTTGGGAAGATATATTTGAAACACATTTGAAATTTAAATATTAGTTCTATAGAACACCATTAACTAATTTAATAAAATGTTTCAAAGTCTTTGCATAACTTTGTTAAACATATTTATTAGTATAATATTAAAATAGGATAAAATTACTATTATTTTTTTTCCTATAGAGCATTTGGCAAAAATCGTCTGTTCTTTTGCATTACGTTCACCCTTTTTCTAGTTTCCTACCTGGGGAAAAACAAACATACATCTTCATTTAAAAAAAAGTTTTCTTCAAATCTTCAGATAATTGACAGATAATGTTTAGAAACAATAGCTTTTTGTTTTTTTTTTAAGGATTTTATTTATTTATTTGACAGACAGAGATCCCAAGTACGCAGAGAGACAGGAGGAAGCAGGCTCCCTGCTTAGCAGAGAGCCCAATTCGGGGCTTGATCCCAGGACCCTAAGATCATGACCTAAGCCAAAGGCAGAGGCTTAACCCACTGAGCCACCCAGGCGCCCCTAGAAACAATAGTTTTTATTTATTTTTTTTTTTAATTTTTTATTTTTTCAGCATAACAGTATTCATTATTTTTGCACCACACCCAGTGCTCCATGCAATCTGTGCCCTCTACAATACCCACCACCTGGTGCCCCCAACCTCCCACCCCCCACCCCTTCAAAATTCTCAGATCGTTTTTCAGAGTCCATAGTCTCTCATGGTTCACCTCCCCTTCCAATTTCCCTCAACTCCCTTCTCCTCTCCATCTCCCCTTGTCCTCCATGCTATTTGTTATGCTCCACAAATAAGTGAAACCATATGATAATTGACTCTCTCTGCTTGACTTATTTCACTCAGCATAATCTCTTCCAGTCCCGTCCATGTTGCTACAAAACTTGGGGATTCATCCTTTCTTTCTTTTTTTTTTTTTTTTTTTTTTTTACAGCTTTATAAACATATATTTTTATCCCCAGGGCTACAGGTCTGCAAATCGCCAGGTTTACACACTTCACAACACTCACCATAGCACATACCCTCCCCAATATCCATAACCCCACCCCCTCTCCCAACCCCCTCCCCCGAAACAATAGTTTTTAAACTGTCATTTCAAAACTGGAAATTAATTACTAACACAAATGAAAATGCAACATTTTCATAAACTTAAATATATTATTTCCTTACAAATTCAGATATGATTTCATATCAGCATAATTATCTTAAGAAGATAGTCTTAACACAAAGTATATAGTTTAGCTGGTTAACCAAATGATACTGTCATATAAAATATTAGGATGTGTGAGATCAGAAAATATTGCTTAGTAGAAAAATTCAATACAAGTATAATGGAGATTGAAAAAATGAGTGCTCAGCAGAAGAATAAGCAACAACATAAAAATAATAATGAAAACTGAAACCAACATAACCCCCTGTCTCTATCCAAACCAATACTAGGACCAAATATATTTTCCTGTCCTTGGGTTAAGCGATTCTGTGACCAGGCATGCTAAGAAAGCATGTCTTTGTATTGGATAATCTTTGTCTGGGCAAAGTAACTACTTGCTCCAGAAAATAGTTGAGCCTGGGAAAAAAGGCTATAAAGCCACTAAAATAGCATGTTTCTCAAGCCTAACAGCTTACTAGTCAAGTCTTTCTTCAAAACCCTTATCTTACTGTGTCCACCAATAACAAAACTGTTACCATCATACATTCTGCCTAATCCCAACTAGTTTTCTACATTTTCAGACCTAATTTAGAATAGAATAGCAGATAACTCACGGTATGCTTACACTTTGATATAAAGGGCAAGTGCTAAAATTTATTTATATGTTTAAGATGTTTCTTATCTTAAAATTCAACTTCTAGAGGAGTGCCTGGGTGGCTCAATCAGCCTTTTGCCTCACTGCCTTTGGCTCAGATCAGTATCCTGGAGTCCTGCATCTAGCCCTAGGCATCTGGCTTCTTGCTTAGTGGAGAATCTTCTTCTTCCTCTCCCTCTGCCCCTCCCCCAGGCCACACGCACACACTCTCCTGTGCTCTCTCTCTCTCTCTCTCTCACTCCTCTCTCAAAGAAATAAAATCTTAAAAAAAAATTCAGCTCCTAGAAATTACATTTCATGTATTTAACTTCTACACAATAAAATTTGTCATCTATTCTGCATATGATGTTGCAAGGTATTGGAAGACTTGAAGATAAGTGCCACCACTATCAAGGACTTTTAAAAGCAGTAACATTTCAATATATATGGGTTTATATATAAAAGGACTATTTCAAACAACAGGGGACCTGTCTCTCGCTCCTTTGTAGAATCTTAACTACTGCTGAGTCAGCTGCTTACTAACAAAAGGTACACATTTAAAACTAGGGATAAAGCTGAATCTCCTAGGCAATACAGCTATTAATTTACCTTCAGAAAGTGTTTACCCCTAGTGGATTTATGAGATTTTTTTATTCAAATATGAAAACTCATCTCCCCATCCCAAGACTCTCTTCTTTGTTCGTATCAAACTAAAACTCATACGCATTTATAGATATGGGCCATTTCTCATTAGTTTCCATGGTGTTTTGCCATCCTACAGTGGTAAACTTGGTAGGTGGGTGATCTGTGCATACTCTTGTAATTTGACACGTGTCTTGTTACTCAGAGCTTGCTCAATTGCTCTGTGACAAGAGCAAGTCAGTCTGCTGACACTCAGGGCTTATTCAAGCAAGCCCAGGAAATCTCTCTATAATAGGACAGGGCAGCTGTCAGCTCTCAAGCAGCTTAACTTTCTAAGTTCACCTGATTCTTTTAAATATCATAACCTATTTTGGAAGAGATGCACACACTCTGAGTATCAGCAGTAGCATTTTCTCTACAACATCTTTTTTTCCCCTAATTAACTAAGTGGCATCCAAGGGGAATAAAAGTTAATCTTATTATCCTACTGTTATTGGTGAATCATCATAAATTCATCAATCATGTAGAAAGTAACAATATGCTATATACACAATGTGCCTCTATACAAAGAAATAAAATAATTTTTCTTGTTCTAAGGAAATTTTTGAATTATTTAATAGGAAACATGTTGGAATAAAACAGCATCAGGCAGCAACTGATCACTGCAAAAAAGGTCATTCAAACAAGACCTAGAGGGAATAAGAGCAAAGAAAAAAAGTACAAAAGAAAGTGGAGCTGGGTTTCAATCAAATGAAGAGAGAGCTTTAGCTAGATGGAAGAAAGGATCATATGAGATGTGAAAATGAATGCATGTGTCCCAGTAAGAAATTGAGATCCCTACTAATTTCTTGAGAGACAGATTTAAAAAACACTATGCTGTCCAAGCAGATTCATTTGAAAATGAAAGGGGATGCTAAGTTAATATATTTTTAAGTTGTTTTTTGTTGTCAAAAAAATTGATTTCATTATGATGTGAATTTATTAAACAACTTTTAGTATATTCAAAAGTATTTTCAAAAATAAATTTCCTTAAACAATTAAAAAGTATCTGTGTATTAAAGTGAAACATGATTAGCTGGTATTGTGAGTTTAAAAAGATTGAATATCAACAATATCTTATGAGAAAATAAATATATTATAGGAAGTTGAAACACTGATCATTAAACATTAAAAATTACCATAAGGATAATTTCTATGGTTTATGTTTACGTACTTAATTTGTTTCTTAGATTAATGTGTCCCTTATGCCTTATCACTGATATATCTCAGAGGATGGTATTTTTTTCCATATGGAATTATGTTTTCATATAACAACCTGCAATATCATTCAAAATTAGATTTTATGGTTAACTTTTGAAACCATTGACACTGTTCCTGACCCTTTTCTGAGGACTGCAACCAGATTTTTATAATATATTTTTTGGTGACTAGTTCTATGAATTTTAACAAATGTATAGATATATAACCTCACAATAATCTGGGTACAGAAGAGATCCATTTTTTGATATCCTTTTTTAAATGATACTGTCCTGCTACCACTAGTCACTGGAAGCTATTGATTTATCTTCTTGAGAATGTCATATAAATGAAATCAAACAGTATGTGAACTTTTGCGATTGACTTCTTTCATTTGCATAAAATACTTTTGAGAGTCATCCAAGTTGAAGAATATTCAGGTTGTCTCTAGTTTTGGGGAATTATAAATTACATGAATACTCATGTATAGGTTTTTGTTTTAAGATAAGTTTTTCTTTCTTTAAGGTGAACACATAGGAGCATATTTTCCAGATCATATGGTAACTATGTGATTATAAGAAATCATCAAGCTCTTTTCAAGTAGGTGTACCATTTTCCGTAACTGCTGGCAATGTATAAGTTTCAAATGTTCAGCATCCTTATTATCAATTGATATTGTTAATTATTTTTATTTGAGCCATCTTAAAAGTTGTTTTGGTGGTATCTCATTATGGTTTTAATTGTATTCCTATATTCACTAATAATGTTGAACAACTTTTTATGTCCTTTTTTAACATTTACATATCATCTTTGATGATTTTTCTATTCATATCTTGTATGCATTTATATTAATCAGAATTTTTGTTTTCCTTCTGTTCAGTATTAAGAGTTCTTTATACATCCAGATATAATTCTTTTGTCAGATATGTGATTTGCAAATATTCTTTCTTAGTCTTAAGAATTCTCTAACATGAGGCACAAAGATTTTTCTTCAATTTTTCCTGTAATGTTTTATAATTTTACATTTATACTTATAATCCACAATGGCTTACAGTATAAGATGTAAGATTTAGGTTGAATTTAATTATAAGCTTATGGATGTCCATTTATTCCAGTATCAACTATTGAAAAGATATACTTTATCTACTGACTTACTCCTTTATCTCCTTGTCAAAATATTTTGCCAAGTGTATGTGGGTCTATTTCTGGATTGTCTGTTTTGTTCAGTTGATCTGCGTATTAACTCCTTTGCCAATAACACATTCAAAATAGTTTACAGTGCATAATAACTGTTGTAAATACATATATGTATATATAGTATAGAACCTTTAATATTCTACTAGGTATCAGGTTATAGAAAATGTCACATAAACCTGGTGTTTATTCCAGGCTATGCTACTTAACAGAGGGACTATGATTCTGTACAAGTTATATAGAGAATATAACTTCCATTTCCTCATCTATAAAACTGCCATAAATTATCTAAATTATAGGAGTAATGTTGGTATTAAGTGGGCTAGCTTATTTAAAGTAAAAAAACATTTAATATATATGCTCAATAAATGTTATTTCTTTTTGTTCTTTATTCTATCTAGCACTATATGTTTGCCTGGTTTTATTGGATATTATTTTAATAAAGTAACCCTTTAAAAATACATAAAGCATGGGAAAAGCAATAAGCTAATATAAATATAATTAATGTAATTTTCTGCATAATTGCAGGAAAACAAAACAATTAATATAAAGCTAGCATGCTCATAGTAAAACTTACCTTTGTAGGATATGAGGCTTTCAGAGAAGAATTACTATTTTCCACTTGTGACCTTGAGCTAAAGAAAAAGCAAAAAGAACATATCATGCAGCTCAGTACCCTTTAGATTTAGTGCACAGAGAACTAATCCATCTGTTTATGGTTCCTTTTTTTGTCCCTAGATAACACTTTGTTAAAAGACACATGCTTCAACCTTCAAGATAAATTATCCTTTCAATTCTTAATGGTTGTAAGTGATAAAACCCAAGAGCAAATCAGTGTGTGCATTAAAACTAGTGACATCTATGCTTCTGGCTTGCTGAATGATTATCAAGATATTTAAAGGTTAAATGGTTATTTATACATTTATACATAGATGGAGTTCATGAATATAGTTGTCATTGCTCTCAACATTTGAGTGCTGTATATTAAAAAGATGGTGATGATGCAGAAGGATCATTCAAATGAGGATTTAAAAATGAATAAATTATATGTCTCAAACAATTTGATGTCTACCTTCAGTGGAGTAGTCATTTTAACAAAAATAGAAAAATTTGGAGAAGGGGAACTGATTTCATGGAACATATTTCCTCTATAAACACATGTTTCCTCATAGACAACTTAGTGCACATCTGGGAGAAGTCCCAGAGGTAACCTCAATAAACTTGCTTTGGAACTTTTTTCTAAGAAAGAATTCAAGCTGATGTTCTAGGAGTTTAATTTGCTGATTTTTATTTCAACACCATAGTGAAAATGTTCACCCTTTTAAGATTGCTATAGTTGTTCTCAGAACCTATGTTTTGGGACTCTTTTAGGTTATATAATAACAATTCATGTTCATGACAGCATATCAGCTGGGATAACTATAGACAAAATGAAAAGAATTCTCTCTTTCAAAAATGTGTTTTTCAACTTGGAGACACCAATTACTCAAGCAAAAATAGGAGAATGTTTTTGGCCAAGGAAAATGGTGGTTTATAATATTTGCATCTCTCTACACATTCTCAATAAACAGATGTAGATCCTCCATAGGAACCCGTACAACTACACAAGACCTTTACACTCAGAACATCTGGAAGACAAGAAAACTACAATAAAAATACCTATAAATTTAAAAAAAAAAAAAGCCAAATAAGCAGCTATTTTTCACATTCCTTGGTCATATCTCTATATAAAGTAGTACTATCCAGGGAAACTTCTCAGAAGATAATAAAGGACAGTCAGGTAAAAGACTGACTTAAAAAATAATAACTGCCAGAAAGAAAAATCCCATCATAAATGTCAAAATTCTGAAAAAGAAGTATGGTTTTTCAGAACACTGAACACAGTTGGCATGCTTCTTGGTGGTAAGCTTTGAGAGACATCATGACTAAAGAAGAAAAGTTTCAAGGAAAGTAGAGATATTTGTTTCTATATTCAATGGTAATGGTAATAAGAGACAATAGTGGGAAATTTAGGGGGTGCCTGGGTGGCTCAGTCGTTAAGCATCTGCCTTCTGCTCAGGTCATGATCCTAGGGTCCTGCTATCCAGCCCTGCATCATGCTCCCTACTCAGAGGGAAATCTGCTTCTCCCTCTCCCACTACCCCTGCTTCTGTTCCCTCTCTTGCTGTATCTCTCTCTGTCAAATAAATAAATAAAATTTTATAAAAACAGTGGGAAATTTAGGACTCTGAAGGAAAAAAGGAGGGGGAAAAAAAAAAAGCAAAAAGACCAGAGTTGATAAAATATCTCCTCCAATTACCAACAATGAGAACAAAAATTAAAATTACAATCGATGATTTAATATTTGTATTAGTTAGGGTTCTCCAGAGAAACATAACCAAAAGGAGATGACAGATTAGATAGAGAGAGAGAGATAAGGGAGATTGATGATGAGAATTGACTTACATGATTACAGAAGCTGACATATGCCATGAAATGGTGTCTGCAAGGTAGAAACCATTGCTCTGGACTTGGACTGTATTACAATGTACCATTGAGTACAGAGCCCTACACAGGGCTGATCCCATGACTTTGAGATCATGACCTAGGCTGAAATCAAGAGTCAGACACTTAACTGATTAAGCCACTTAGGAGCCCAACAACTAACAATTGTAAAAGATATATGCAACATAAATCACAGATAAACATATTTTTAATATATAAATGGCTCTTAAAATTTAGGGAAACAACAGAAAAGAGTGAAAATACAGCGAACAACAAATAATAGACAAGGCAAAATTATATAAAGATCATCTAATAATTTAAAAATGTTAAACTTTTTATGTATAAGAGAAATGAAAAGCAAAACTAAAATAACTATCATTTATCACCTATTAGATTGGCAAAATTTGCAAAACCTGACAACAAACTGTTGGCAAGGTTATAGGGAAATAGACCAACTGGAATTCAAAATGGTGTAACAGTTACTGGAGTGGGTGTGAATAGAAGGGGAGAAGTGAACTTTTCTCTCAGTATATTTATATATATAGTTTTAACTTTTGGAACCATTGATTATCAATCTTAAAAATAAGCAAATCAAAGTAAGAAAAAGGAAATAAATACTGATATAGAATACAGACAGGAATAAAACAAAAAATAACAAGCCACTAAAGGGGAAAAAGACCTACTTTACATATTAAACATAATACCTTTTTATATATATTCTGGCTAAAGACAAAAATATCTATAAGCAAATATGGATGTCTAGCTAGAAATTTGTTCTCACAGTCGTGTGGGATAACAATCAAGAAAATGTTTTCTGTGTATTTAAGGATTTAGCACTTGAATAAATTCATTGAGAGTAATCAGAAGCTGGTTTTTCATTGTGGAAAAGAGACTATTATAAAGAAGAAATTTTAGAGTAAACTCTTTTGTGAGTTTAATTGGGATATTAAAACCTATGTATACACGTATACATACACACACATAGACATGGGCATCTTCCTATCGTGCAAAACAAAAGAACCAGGGAAATGCAAATAAAAGAATAATATGTCAGTAAGAAATTGGAACTAACTTGAAGGAATTCCCAATAGAGAGACTGTAGAAAATCTGAGTATCAAAAGAAATAATAATAGTAACAGAATTTTTGTGAAATAAAGAATCTATGAGTGCACACTGATAGGAATAAATAAATGAATGGAGTAAGGGTAAAGATCTCCTATATCATAAAGTGCTATAATGATTTCAGATGACTAGATAATTGAAGACTCACAGACTTCAGAGAGCATATTCAAAAGTATCTTAATAAAGTCAAAGGGTATAGAATGTATGCACAAGTATTAATAGCCTGAGAGACTTCTAGGCCCAGTTCTTCAGAATTATTCTTATTCATCCATGATGTACTTCATTTCTGGAATTTGAACCACTACAATTTGTGTGAGGCTTCTTGGTTTTACTTTAATTATTTATATTTTTAAAGTGATAGCTTTTTTTTTTTAAAGATTTTATTTATTTATTTGACAGAGATCACAAGTAGGCAGAGAGGCAGGCAGAGAGAGAGAGAGAGAGGAGGAAGCAGGCTCCCCCCTGAGCAGAGAGCTCAATGCGGGGCTCAATCCCAGGACCTTGTGGCCATGACCTGCCTGAGGTAAAGGCAGAGGCTTAACCCTCTGAGCCACCCAGGCACCCCAGAGTTTTCTTGGTTTTAGAAGAGCTTATGAAATGTTCACAGTGGGATCTTTCATGCCTTTCTAGTCCAATATCCAAGCCAAACTGGTAATTGATTACACCAGGTATAAGGGATCAATATGCAAACTGGCCTGGTGGCATCAGAAAAGTTTCCAACTTTAAAAAGCATATTATAAATTATTAGTTAGCACTCTCATCCTTCTCTTGGCCAAGAGTCAGTTCCATACTTCCAGGTATCTGTGGAGATAAAAAATTGAGCTGTCCTAGTCCAGCCAAAAATAATTTACACAGGTACTGATAAAAGAAAAGAATGATGGAGTTAAAAGTAACACCATTTAGCATCTATCATAATAATTAAATGAGACAAAATCATGAGTGGGAGCTAACCTCATGGGTAAAAGTTTGATGAGGAGCAGATATTTACATACTCTCCAAGTAATTCCCCTCTAATTACTTCTTTTTTAACAAGGAGGAATTAGCAATTTTACAGTGGATTAACCTAGTTATAACCTTAGGCAAATTATCAAAGCTAACGTCAGCAGTAACAGAACAAGCTGACAGCGTGTGCCCCTTTATCAGTCATCAGGAAGGATACAGTGTCACTTCTGTCAAAAATACATCATTTGAATAAAATCATTAGTGAGAATGAGTCAAAACTAAAATAAGGGACAGTCTACAAAATAACTGGTCTTTAATTTTTTGTTTTAATGTTTAGTTCATGAAAGCTAAAGAAAGGCTAACAAACAGGTTAAAAAAATTAAAGAAAGATAGGAAACAAATAAGAATCATCTGATCTGGAATGAACACTGGGAAAATAAAAATTGTTAATAAGTACATTATTGGAGAAACTTAGGAAATTTGAAAGTATACAACTGATTTAATAAAATTACTGTCAATTTTCTAATTAATTAGATGATAATTCTAATTAATAATTTTGATAATTACAATTTTGACAATTGTACCAGGATTACAGATTCTTGGAAAATGTATTCTGAAACATTTAAATGTAAATACGTAGACTATCATCAGCACAATATTAAATGTCTCAATTTTTTAATATATATATATATTGAGACACACCCTTGTTCACCCACATAAGTGGATTAAAACAGAGTATTATTTGTGCTCTCAAGTGCTGATTTTAGGATTCAAAATTAATAGCAAAAACATCAAGCGAACTAAAGGAATGTTATTTTGTATTATTTTTCAATTTCGTCAGATAGGATAAAAACAAGAATGTTATTTTGTATTATTTTGTATTATCTTTCAATTTAGTCAGATAGGATAAAAACAATTATTAACTATTTAAAGTTTTATGAATTATGAAATAATAATTTAGTTATCTATGATCATTTCATTATTTCAATAATATTAGATGAAATTATGATTTCAAGTAACTATTAGATGGTAGTCATGATGAAATGACTATGGATCTCATCTTAAAGAGGAATGAAACATATAGGTAATCACATTATTCAGTTCAGAACAATTGATTTTTTTTTTAAAAAGCTGATTTGTTAAAATAAATCACTATTGATGTTGGTTGGTTAATTTTAGGGCTTTTAAAATAAAATATTTCATATAAAGGTGTATTTGCCATAAATGATTATTTTTTTATTAATTTTATTTTTTATAAAAATATAATATATTTTTATCCCCAGGGGTACAGGTCTGTGAATCGCCAGGTTTACACACTTCACAGCACTCACCATAGCACATACCCTCCCCAATATCCATAACCCCACCCTCCCTCTCCCAACCCCCCTCCCCCCATCAACCCTCAGTTTGTTTTGTGAGATTAAGCATCACTTATGGTTTGTCTCCCTCCCAATCCCATCTTGTTTCATTTACTCTTCTCCTACCCCCTTAACCCCCCATGTTGCATCTCCTCTCACTCATATCAGGGAAATCATATGATAGTTGTCTTTCTCTGATTGACTTATTTCGCTAAGCATGATAGCCTCTAGTTCCATCCATGTCATCACAAATGGCAAGATTTCATTTCTTTTGATGGCTGCATAGTATTCCATTGTGTATATATACCACATCTTCTTTATCCATTCGTCTGTTGAAAGATATCTAGGTTCTTTCCATAGTTTGGCTATTGTAGACATCGCTGCTATAAACATTCGGGCGCACGTGCCACTTCGGATCACTACGCTTGTATCTTTAGGGTAAATACCCAGCAGTGCAATTGCTGGGTCATAGGGTAGTTCTATTTTCAACATTTTGAGGAACCTCCATGCTGTTTTCCAGAGTGGTTGCACCAGCTTGCATTCCCACCAACAGTGTAGGAGGGTTCCACTTTCTCCGCATCCTCGCCAGTATCTGTCATTTTCTGACTTGTTAATTTTAGCCATTCTGACTGGTGTGAGGTGATATCTCATTGTGGTTTTGATTTGTATTTCCCTGATGCCGAGTGATATGGAGCACTTTTTCATGTGTCTGTTGGCCATCTGAATGTCTTCTTTGCAGAAATGTCTGTTCATGTCTTCTGCCCATTTCTTGATTGGATTATTTGTTCTTTGGGTGTTGAGTTTGCTAAGTTCTTTATAGATTTGGGACACTAGTCCTTTATCTGATATATCATTTGCAAATATCTTCTCCCATTCTGTCAGTTGTCTTTTGGTTTTATTAACTGTTTCCTTTGCTGTGCAAAAGCTTTTGATCTTGATAAAAATCCCAATAGTTCATTTTTGCCCTTGATTCCCTTGCCTTTGGCGATGTTCCTAGGAAGATGTTGCTGAGGCCGATGTCAAGAGGTTGCTGCCTGTGTTCTCCTCAAGGATTTAGATGGATTCCTTTCTCACATTGAGGTCCTTCATCCATTTTGAGTCTATTTTCGTGTGTGGTGTAAGGAAATGGTCCAATTTCATTTTTCTGCATGTGGCTATCCAATTTTCCCAACACCATTTGTTGAAGAGGCTGTCTTTTTTCCATTGGATATTCTTTCCTGCTTTGTCGAAGATTAGTTGACCATAGAGTTGAGGGTCTATTTCTGGGCTCTCTATTCTGTTCCATTGATCTATGTGTCTGTTCTTTTGCCAGTACCATGCGTCTTGATGATGACAGCTTTGTAATAGAGCTTGAAGTCCGGAATTGTGATGCCACCAACTTTGGCTTTCTTTTTCAATATTCCTTTGGCTATTCGAGGTCTTTTCTGGTTCCATATAAATTTTAGGATTATTTGTTCCATTTCTTTGAAAAAAATGGATGGCACTTTGATAGGAATTGCATTAAATGTGTAGATTGCTTTAGGTAGCATAGACATTTTCACAATATTTATTCTTCCAATCCAGGAGCATGGAACATTTTTCCATTTCTTTGTGTCTTCCTCAATTCCTTTCATGAGTATTTTATAGTTTTCTGTGTATAGATTCTTAGTCTCTTTGGTTAGGTTTATTCCTAGGTATCTTATAGTTTTGGGTGCAATTGTAAATGGGATGGACTCCTTAATTTCTCTTTCTTCTGTCTTGTTGTTGGTGTAGAGAAATGCAACTGATTTCTGTGCATGGATTTTATATCCTGACACTTTACTGAATTCCTGTACAAGTTCTAGCAGTTTTGGAGTGGAGTCTTTTGGGTTTTCCACATATAGTATCATATCATCTGCAAAGAGTGATAGTTTGACTTCTTCTTTGCCGATTTGGATGCCTTTAATTTCCTTTTGTTGTCTGATTGCTGAGGCTAGGACTTCTAGTACTATGTTGAATAGCAGTGGTGATAACGGACATCCCTGTCGTGTTCCTGGCCTTAGTGGAAAAGCTTTCAGTTTTTTTCCATTGAGAATGACATTTGCTGTGGGTTTTTCATAGATGGCTTTGATAATATTGAGGTATGTGCTCTCTATCCCTACACTTTGAAGAGTTTTGATCAGGAAGGGATGCTGTACTTCGTCAAATTCTTTTTCAGCATCTATGGAGAGTATCATATGGTTCTTGTTCTTTCTTTTATTAATGTGTTGTATCACATTGATTGATTTGCAGATGTTGAACCAACCTTGCAGCCCTGCAATAAATCCCACTTGGTTGTGGTGGATAATGCTTTTAATGTACTGTTGAATCCTATTGGCTAGTATTTTGGTGAGAATTTTTGCATCTGTGTTCATCAAAGATATTGGTCTGTAGTTCTCTTTTTTGATGGGATCCTTGTCTGGTTTTGGGATCAAGGTGATGCTGGCCTCATAAAATGAGTTTGGAAGTTTTCCTTCCATTTCTGTTTTTTGGAACAGTTTCAGGAGAATAGGAATTAGCTCTTCTTTAAATGTTTGGTAGAATTCCCCGGGGGAAGCCATCTGGCCCTGGGCTTTTGTTTGTTTGGAGATTTTTGATGACTGTTTCAATCTCCTTACTGGTTATGGGTCTGTTCAGGCTTTCTATTTCTTCCTGGTTCAGTTGTGGTAGTATATATGTCTCTAGGAATGCATCCATTTCTTCCAGATTGTCAAATTTGTTGGCATAGGGTTGCTCATAGTATGTTCTAATAATTGTCTGTATTTCTTTGGTGTTCGTTGTGATCTCTCCTCTTTCATTCATGATTTTATTTATTTGGGTCCTTTCTCTTTTCTTTTTGATAAGTCTGGCTAGGGGTTTATCAATCTGGTTAATTCTTTCAAAGAACCAGCTCCTAGTTTCGTTGATTTGTTCTATTTTTTTGTTTGTTTGTTTGTTTCTATTTCATTGATTTCTGCTCTGATCTTTATGATTTCTCTTCTCCTGCTGGGTTTAGGGTTTCTTTCTTGTTCTTTCTCCAGCTCCTTTAGGTTTAGGGTTAGGTTGTGTACCTGAGACCTTTCTTGTTTCTTGAGAAATGCTTGTACCGCTATATATTTTCCTCTCAGGACTGCCTTTGTTGTGTCCCACAGATTTTGAACTGTTGTGTTTTCATTATCATTTGTTTCCATGAATTTTTTTCAATTCTTCTTTAATTTCCTTGTTGACCCATTCATTCTTTAGAAGGATGCTGTTTAGTCTCCATGTATTTGGGTTCTTTCCAAATTTCCTCTTGTGATTGAGTTCTAGCTTCAGAGCATTGTGGTCTGAAAATATGCAGGGAATTATCCCAATCTTTTGATACCGGTTGAGACCTGATTTAGGACCGAGGATGTGATCTATTCTGGAGAATGTTCCATGTGCACTAGAGAAGAATGTGTATTCTGTCTCTTTGGGATGAAATGTTCTGAATATATCTGTGATGTCCATCTGGTCCAGTGTGTCATTTAAGGCCTTTATTTCCTTGTTGATCTTTTGCTTGGATGATCTGTCCATTTCAGTGAGGGGAGTGTTAAAGTCCCCTACTATTATTGTGTTATTGTTGATGTGTTTCTTTGATTTTGTTATTAATTGGTTTATATAGTTGGCTGCTCCCACGTTAGGGGCATAGATATTTAAAATTGTTAGATCTTCTTGTTGGACAGATCCTTTGAGTATGATATAGTGTCCTTCTTCATCTCTTATTATAGTCTTTGGCTTAAAATCTAATTGATCTGATATAAGGATTGCCACTCCTGCTTTCTTCTGATGTCCATTAGCATGGTAAATTCTTTTCCACCCCCTCATTTTAAATCTGGAGGTGTCTTCGGGTTTAAAATGAGTTTCTTGTAGACAACATATAGATGGGTTTTGTTTTCTTATCCATTCTGATACCCTGTGTCTTTTGATTGGGGCATTTAGCCTATTAACACTCAGGGTAACTATTGAGAGATATGAATTTAGTGCCATTGTATTGCCTGTAAGGTGACTGTTATTGTATATTGTCTCTGTTTCTTTCTGATCTACTAGTTTTAGGGTCTCTCTTTGCTTAGAGGACCCCTTTCAATATTTTCTCTAGAGCTGGTTTGGTATTTGCAAATTCTTTCAGTTTTTGTTTGTCTTGGAAGCTTTTAATCTCTCCTTCTATTTTCAATGATAGCCTAGCTGGATATAGTATTCTTGGCTGCATGTTTTTCTTGTTTAGTGCTCTGAATATATCATGCCAGCTCTTGTCATAAACAATTATTGATGAAGCAATCCAAATTCCTTTTAACATCAACTATTTTAAGCCTCATTTTATAAGAGAGGAAAATGAGTCTTAGTGATTTTAAATAAAATTGTTTTAGATGACCCAGCCAGTAATAACAAAGCCAGAGCACAAACTTATATTTGTCTGATTCCAGTACCAGTGCTCTTAATCACTGTTCTATACTTTCTTATTTTCTGTAAAATCTTACAGTTCATAAAATGTGAAATGTGGTGGAGATTATACTATGATTGGTATACACATAGATGTTAAGGAACCTGACAGTTTCTACTTTCTCTCTAGGAAAGCCTGCTGCTCTGCAGCAAATAGACTATAGGATCGACTGAAAAGAGGAGCACCACTGTGCCACGTGGGTAAATCAAGTCTTCCAGTACTTTCTAGTTCAGCTAATCAAAGTGATGAATGGAGCCAGCTTAAAAAAATATATTAAAAAGAAATCATTAAAGCTACCTAAAAGAGCTAAAGATTAGTCTATGAACAACTATCATGTGATCTCCCTGATATGAGGAAGTAGAGATGCAATGTGGGGGGTTTGGGGGTAGGAAAAGAATAAATGAATCACGATGGGATCGGGAGGGAGACATACCAGCAGAGACTCATTCTCACAAAACAAACTGAGGGTTGCTAGGGAGAGGGGGTTGGGGAGAGGGTGGTGGGGTTATGGACATTGGGGAGGGTATGTGCTATGATGAGTGCTGTGAAGTGTGTAAACCTGGAGATTCACAGACTTGTACCCCTGGGGATAAAAATATATTATATGTTTATAAAAAATTTTAAAAATTAAAAAAAAAACATTAGTCTATCAAGTAGAATCTGTATTCCTATTTTCCAATTTTCCTTAATAGGAATATTATTGATTAGATTAGGTAAGAGCTTGAATAATAGTTTTATGGAAATTATATACATATAGAATTATAGATAGAGAAAGACAGAGAGAGACACTTTCAAATAGTAGTGGTAGTAAATAAAGATTTAGATTAAGAAAAAAATGATGAATGATAGACTTTCTCATATATAAATGCCAGTAGATTCAGTAGTTTTTGATAATGACATAGGTCTAAATAATTTCATCGAAGTCTATTTGAGATACAAGAAATATAAAGACACTAAGCAAGGTAGCATCAGAAACCCATTTTCTGTTGATGCTCCGTATCTCACACCATCTCTAGGGAAGATACTGGGATGTTTATAATCTTCTCATTGCTTAACAACAGGGTCTCACACCCAATCCACAAGGTCCAACTGAATATAACCAGCTTTCCTCACTCACCTCATCTGTATTTTTGTCTCACAATTTTTTTATACCATACAAACTATTTTCCCCTCAACTAAATGAGAAAACAAATATAACAAACAAGAACCCCGAGACTTCCAGCCATTGGAATGTGGATTGAAAACTGATACTTTTGAGAGTGTGTTTGTGTGTGTTTGTGTGTTTATGTTTGGTATCTTAGTAGTAACTTGGTTTTATAAATATATGATAATGTCAGCCATGCTATGGATGAATAGTTTTCTTTCTTTCTTTCAATCTGAACTGAATTTCTTCATTGTATGTTTTAGTAATAACTACATTTGTTTAAGTGGTGAAAGATGACATCCTTGTGCTTGTTGGGTCTGGAGAAGCAGTCAGGCAAAAAACACCCCATAAATAAAATACTTTAGGTAGGGAATTACAAGCATTTTTCATTTATTTAGCATCCTTTTGGATATTTTTCTTTGAGGGAGGAATAAGTGTATCTTGGGTTTGGTGCAGAAGATTAGATGTATAAGGAATGAAAAGAGTGATTTTGTCTGCTTGTATGTATACACAGGGAATAAAAACCATATTTTGTGGTACATAATGCATTTCTAACTTCTTTTTTATTATGCATAGAAAAAATCTAAAAGTTAAAATAATAATCCCCATAAACTAATATTCTTCTGTACTTCTAATTTATAGAAAGAAAAAAGTTTACTGTATTGGATAAGCACTCAGATATAAATATCCCTGTTCCTGATGAATCAAACCAATACATTAAATATCTTATAACATATAATTTTCAATAATATAACCTATAATTTTTCATCTCTCTTCAGTCATAGGATAGGATATGAATAAAATATGTGTGATTAGAACTTTCAAAATAACAAATGATGCTCAAAATTTTCATGATTTTAAGTTTCTTTTTAAATAAAAACTTCTCCCCTATAATTAACCAATTGGAAGATGTTCAATAAATATAAAAATACTTTCCAGCAAATAATGTGAATATGAGGATTTTCATGGAAAATGCCATTTAATCAGATAACATAATTCAGCTATTGAGGAATATAATTAAAATATAAATTTTTTATCTACTGACTAATTAGAAAAATCACAAGAAAAATATTCTGAAATCTTAAGTCATTTTAGAGAAAAGATTCTGATAAATCATCCAATAGATGTTACACTGAATTTTGTTTCAGAATCACTATGCTACTTGGAAGAAATGTTACCAATAGTGTATCTTTTTCTTTCCCTACACTATAGAGAAAAGATGGAATGTATGCTGAGATCTTACATAATTGTGATAAGCAGAATGATCCCTCTGAAAGGTGTCTATGACTTAATCCTTGGCATTTATGAAAATATAACATTACATAGAAAAAGAGACTTTGCAGATGTCATTAAGGTTACAGAACTTCTAATAGGAAGATTATACTGGATTATCCAGGTGGGCCAAATTTAGTTGCATGACCTTTTATAGAACTATAGCAAAAGACGGACACCAGTGAAATGCACAGAAGGTGAAGTCAGAGCACTTTCTAGCAGGAGAAGAATCAGCACGCCATCATGGGCCCTTAAGGGGCCCTTGTGGGAAGAACAGAGAAAAGCCTCAAGGAGCTAGGTAAGAGTGGCCCTCAGCTGACAACTAGTAAGGAAACAGGGACCACAACCTTACTAGGTTCTGGTAACAATCGGGTGTTTCAGATTGTGTTCATCCCCAGAGCCTCCAGTAGGAAAAATGACCCTGCCTACATCATGATTTTACCCTAGTGAGACCCATGCAGATTTCAGACTTACAGAACTATTAGATAATAAGTGAGCATTCTTTTAAGCCACTAAATTTGGTAATTTGTTATTACAAAGAATACTAACACAGTTATATAAGACTAAAGGCAGAATAGAGAAACCAACCTTTTCTTATGCAGTTGGGAACTAAAAACAGAATAATTAAGAAGGAACAAATGATAGGTGAAGTGTCTTAGATATCTCTGTTACAGCCCACTGGATGGAATGATATGGTGTATCTCAGAGCTATTGTTGGGACATAAATATGTTTAAGTTTCAAAGCAGTAGACCTAAACACTGTTGGTGTATATGCTAGGATCAGTTGAAACATTTTGTTCTAAAATTTCCTGGAATTTCTTCACAGTTTCCAGTTGGTAGGCCTAGAAAGTAAGGTGATAAAAACAATTGCACATTAGCTGGGAACTCTGTGTGTGGTCAAGGAGGTAAAGTCTAAAAATAAGCCTAGTTAATACTGAAAAGAAAACACTTTAAATATGTGAACCGTCTTTCAGAGTCTGTTTGATAGAAAGCAAATGTTTTCTATTTTGATGTATTTGCCTATAAATTGTGAAAAATCTCTTAACCATGGAGTGATGTTTATGAGAGATAACTAAATATAAATACACGGTCATGAAATTTGGCCATAAGATGCAAATAAGGAGCAATTCAAATGATGAAATGTGTGATTAGTGAAATCATCCTTTATATGAGGGCAGTTATCAAAAGATTATAAGGCATTTATGAGGAATGCAATTGCTCAATCAAAAGAAAGAAATTAAGCATCTACAAAGCACTGCAGAAATTTTGAGGGCTTCAAGTTTTATTGGAATTCTGATAAAAATTAGACATTACATTCATTTGATATATTTTCTTAGTACAATATTATGAATCCTAATTTATTGTTCACTCACCTTTAGATTTATCACTATATTTTTATATGTTCTGGAGTTTGTAAACCATCACTGTTACTCAATGCTTACAAAGACTGTATTCTCTAAACTCATCATGGTTTCCTTGTTTTTAATTGTTATTAACCATCACCAAAAGCTAGTAGATTCTCACATGCAGTAATCTAGATAGGCAGAGCCCTTCTCTTAAAGGACTCATTTCTGAGTACACAATTCTTCCTCAAGATAGAAAGAAGGTCATAGATGATGTTATCATCTAGATGAGGGCATGATCTGAGTAGAGATAAAGGAAAAGGGATATTAGTTAGCATACGGTCTCCAGGCAAGGAGAAGGGTCATGTGTGTGATCTGATAATATAATGTATATAGCTGATATTTGAATGCCGGGTTAAGAATAAAGGAGTTTGCTAATTCGGATGTTTTATATTGCTTTTTTTTTTTGTCTGATTGCTGAGGCTAGGAGCTCTATAAGTCAGACTCTCACTCTTTGCAGATGATATGATACTTTATGTGGAAAGCCCAAAAGTCTCCACTCCAAAGCTACTAGAAGTCCCACAGGAATTCAGTAAAGTGTCAGGATATAAAATCAATACACAGAAATCAGTTGCATTTCTGTACACCAACAACAAGACAGAAGAAAGAGAAATTAAGGAGTCAATCCCATTTACAATTGCACCCCAAATCATAAGATACCTAGGAATAAATCTAACCAAAGAGGCAAAGAATCTGTTCTCAGAAAACTATAGAACACTCATGGAAGAAATTGAGGAAGACACAAAGAAATGGAAAAACATTCCATTCTTATGGATAGGAAGAACAAATATTGTGAAAATATCTATGCTACCTAGAGCAATCTACACGTTTAATGCAATTCCTATCAAAATATCATCAACTTTTTTCAAAGAAATGGAACAAATAATCCTAAAATTTATATGGAACCAGAAAAGACCCCAAATAACCAGAGAAATGTTGAAAAAGAAAACCAAAGTTGGTGGCATCACAATTCCAGACTTCAAGCTCTTTTACAAAGCTGTAGTCATCAAACAGTATGGTACTGGCACAAAAACAGATACATAGATCAGTGGAACAGAATAGAGAGCCAAGAAATGGACTCTCAACTCTATGGTCAACTAATCATTGACAAAGCAGAGGAAAGAATGTCCAATGGAAAAAAGACAGTCTCTTTAACAAATGGTGTTGGGAAATAGTCACAGGCAGAAGAATGAAACTGGACCATTTTCTTACACCACACACAAAAATTGACTCAAAATGGATGAAAGACCTCAATGTGAGTCAGGAATCCATCAAAATCCTTGAGGAGAACACAGGCCTCTTTGATCTCAGCTGCTACAACTTCTTCCTAGAAACATCACCAAAAGCAGGGAAGCAAGGGCAAAAATGAATTATTGGGACTTCATTAAGATAAAAAGCTTTTGCACAGCAAAGGAAACAGTCAACAAAACCAAAAGACAACTGACAGAATTGGAAAATATATTCACAAATGGCCTATCAGATAAAGGGCTAGTATCCAAAATCTATAAAGAGCTTAGCAAAATCAACACCCAAAGAACAAATAATCCAATCAAGAAATGGGCAGAGGACATGAACAGATATTTCTGCAAAGAAGACATCCGGAAGGCCAACAGACACATGAAAAAGTGTTCCACATCACTTGGCATCAGGGAAATACAAATCAAAACCACAATGAGATACTACCTCACACCAGTCAGAATGGCTAAAATTAAGTCAGGAAATGACAGATGTTGGCGAGGATGCAGAGAAAGGGGAACCCTCCTACACTATTGGTGGGAATACAAGCTGGTGCAGCCACTCTGGAAAACAGGATGGAAGTTCCTCAAAAAGTTGAAAATAGAGCTATCCTACGACCCAGAAATTGCACTACTGGATATTTACCCTAAAGATACAAATGTAGTGATCTGAAGGGGCACATGCACCTGAATGTTTATACCAGAAATGTCCACAATACGGTTAAATGTCCATTAACAGATGAATGGATAAAGAAGATGAATGGAATACTAGGAAGCCATCAAAAAAACCCCAAATCTTGCCATTTGCAATGATGATAGAACTAGAGGGTATTATGCTGAGCAAAATAAGTCAGTCAGAGAAAGACAATTATCATATGATCTCACTGATACACGGAATTTGAGAAACAAGACAGAGGGGAAAGGAGGGAAAAATGAAACAAGATGAAACCAGAGAGGGAGACAAATCATAAGAGACTCTTAATCTCAGGAAACAAACTGAGGGTTGCTGAAGGGGAGGAGGGTGGGAGGGATGTAGTGGTTGGGTTATTGACATTGGGGAGGGTATGTGCCATGGTGAGTGCTGTGAATTGTGTAAGACTGATGACTCACAGACCTGTACCCCTGAAACAAATAATACATTTTATGTTAATAAAAAAAGAATTCTCAAAAAAAAAAAAAAAGAGTAAAGGAGTTGACAACACACACACACACACACACACACACAGAATAAAGGAGTTGAGTAAGGAGAAAGTGAAAAGTGGTGTACTTGCAAAAACCTATGACCCCTCAACCCATTATTTTTTCTTATCTTTTGGTTATTCATCACTCTATGAAATCTGGGGTGAAATTCAGCAATAGTAAAAAAAAAAAAAACAAGAAAAATTGTAAGAAATTATAGCTGTAGTTATATTTATATTTTTATCAATTTATCAAGGTGTCTTGGAAAGAATATAAAGTTTTTAATGTGACAAATGAATTGCAAACTTTGTTAAATTTACTTAATGACAGGGGCACCTGGGTGGCTCAGTGGATTAAAGCCTCTGCCTTTGGCTCAGGGCATGATCCCAGGGTCCTGGGATCGAGCCCCACATTGGACTCTCTGCTCAGTGGGGAGCCTGCTTCTGCCTCTCTCTCTGCCTGCCTCTCTGCCTACTTGTGATCTCTGCCTGTCAAATAAATAAATTTAAAAAAATTTACTTAATGACATTGACAAAATGTAGTCTAACAACAAAATAATAAGTTCTGTATAATAAAATGTTCTCAAGTAATAGATATGTGGAAATGGTCTGTACATACAAGATCTAGCTATTGTTGCATACTTGTTGAGACCCAGAATAAAATAGTTAAAAAAATGAAAGAGTTATGATTAATCATTTTACAGAAGAGAGAACTAGCTGCAGTTCTTCCATAAAATTTATCTAATGGGTTTGTACCTCACTACAGTTGGAAGACTTTGATCATCATTTATTGATGATTACTATGGCCCTGAAGTAGTGCTTTATAAAAGATAGTTAATATAGAGGATGCCATTCCTCACTGCTGGCAAGTGTTCTTAAAGAACCTTCATGAGTAAAGATGAATATCAGACTGAGTACTAGTCTCTCCTTTTTATCCAAGAAGGCAGCAGAGATGAATGCCTTTGAGTCTATCCCTTCATTCAGGCATAGAACCTAAGACTCACTCCCTATAGACTGTAGGCCTAAGGAGTCATCACCATAGGAGTTTTCTTACCTTGGTTCAATGAACATTAGGTACATGAGATTATTGCAAAAGGAATATGTTTTCGGTAATGGCACTACTAACATTTGTATTTTTTTTTTCATAGTTTGTATTTGGAATATTGAAAAATACACACAAAGACACAAGAATTCATACATACACACACAAGTGTTAAAAGTAGATGACATGGGGGCACCTGGGTGGCTCAGTGGGTTAAAGCCTCTGCCTTCGGCTCAGGTCATGATCCCAGGGTCCTAGGATCGAGCCCCACATCGGGCTTTCTGCTCAGCGGGAAGCCTGTTTCCCCCTCTCTCTCTCTCTGCCTGCCTCTCTGCCTACTTGTGATCTCTGTCTGTCAAATAAATAAATAAAATCTTCAAATAACATTTATTGAAAACATACTTAAAAAAAGTAGATGACATGAATTTCAGTGCAAAATTTTCATGCCATTCTTAATTTCTGAAAAAGCAAAAGAGAAAGATCTCCTCAGAAGGAAGATGTCCTAGATGTTCAGTTTATTACTGTCAATACCTATACCGACTCCTCATTTTCTTTCCCCCGAACTTAAAGAAACAACTTTATATCTTTTATCAAAGACAAACTTGTTTATCTAGTCTTGACTCCATCACTATCCAACTTTAAAGAACCTTATATTGGGGCACCTGGGTGGCTTGGTCGTTAGGCATCTGCTTTCAGGTCATGATCCCAGGGTCCTGGGATCGAGCTCCACATCGGGCCCTCTGCTCAGTAGGAAGCCTGTGTCTCCCTCTCCCTCTGCTGCTCCCCTACTTGTGTTCCCTTCCTCTCTATGTCTCTCTCTGTCAGATAAATAGATAAAATCTTAAAAAAAACAACAACAACAAACAGAAACCTTATATTAACTATCTGCCTCTTTCAGTAGAGAGTTTTTATAGATGTAAGGTTAATATACATTAAAATATTTTTGTATGTATTATCAATTGCCTTCTTTTTTTAAACTTTATTTTTCCAGTGTTCCGAGATTCATTTTATTAATTACCTTCGAAAGGGTTGTCCCATTGTAGAATCCCAAAAATAATCCACAAAGTTTTCTTTTTAGGCCATATTTTTGTTGATATGGTAAATACTATTAATTTTTTGAAATACTCTGATTAAATGAAATTTCAACTTATTATTTTCTAAGTTGCATTTATCTTATGGCAATGATTCAATTACTCACGCTTCCTGTGAATTACTTTTTTATGCCTTATATTTTTTACTTATTTGAATCAGTGCATTAGGTAATAGACTTTACAATCATATATGTATGTATATATATGTACATGTATAAATACACAAACAAGCATATCATACTTTAAAGTTATCAAAAATAATCCAATCTTGAATTCACTTCTATTAATCTCTAAGCAATACTGTAAGATTTGGGAAATAAAAATTAACCCCTTTGTGTCTCTTCTTCTCTATAAAAGATTAAATAAATTAATATATTCAACCCACTTATAATACAGTTTGGCAGAGCAGAAGCATTTCATAAATTTTAATAAAAAAATAATATTAAATACTTTACCATCATTAGCAGTAACTTATCTTTCTTCATTGGCTTGGCTCTTTGAAAAAAAATTTATCTATATATCCTGACTCTGTACATATGCAGTTTCCCTAAAACAGTTTTTATTTTTAAAAGATAGGCCAACTTATTACTATTTAATTTACTGGCATCTAGATTTTGAGTCTTCAAAGACTTTACCAACGCAACTAAATGTGCCCTCTTTTTTCTATTATGTTAAAAATGTAATTTGTTTTCTAATAAATATTTACATTTCATTTTGTCTAGACTGTATATTTATTAAAAAGTATGAAATATGAGTCCACTTCTTTCCTTAAATTATTACCCAGTTGTCTCAGTACCTTTTATTTCTTCAAAGGACAGTTGACAGGATTTTAAAAATTTCTTTATAAAAATTATACAGTTGTAAAAGCATTTTGTATCAGATGTTGGAAACCCCAGTTTAAATTAATGGCAAACTAAAACATTGCAACTAAATTTTGTTGTTACCAATAGAATAGACAATATGTTTTTTAAAGATTTTATTTATTTATTTGACACTGAGAGAGAGATCACAAATAAGCAGAGAGGAAGGCAGAGAGAGAGGGGGAAGCAGGCTCCCTGCTGAGAGAGAGCCCAATGCGGGGCTTGATCTCAGGACCCTGAGACCATGACCTGCCTGAGGTGAAGGCAGAAGCTTAACCCACTGAGCCACCCAGGCACCCTGACAATATTTTGAAGTTATTTTATTTTTTTATTTGAGCACAGTTGACACACAATGTTATATTAGTTTCAGGTGTACATATAAGTGATTCAGCATCTCTATACATTATGTTATGCTCACCACAAGTGTAGTTACCGTCTGTTACCATACAACACTACTACCATATCATTGACTATATTCCTTATTCTCTGACTTCCTTTCACTCATTTTGTCTATCCTTCCACCTGTACTCCCTCTGGCAACTATCATTTTGTTCTCTGTATTCATTCCTGTAATTCTGCTTTTTGTTTGTTTCTTCATTTGTTTTATATATTCCATATATGAGTGAAATCATATGGTATTTGTCTCTCTCAGTCTGATTTATTTCACTTAGTGTTACAGCCATGTTGTTGCAAATGGCAAGATCTCATCTGTTTTGTGACTGAATAATGACCCATTGTATAAGTATAACATATCTTTTTTATCCACTCATCTATCAATGGGCACTTAGGTTCCTCCCATTATCTTGACTAATATAAATATTACTGCAATAAACATAGGATCTCTATATTTCATTTTTTGAGGATGCTTCATGCTGTTTTCCATAGTGGCCATACCAATTTACAATCTATGGACTCAATGCAATCCCTATCAAAATACCAGTATTTTTCACAGAACTGGAACAAATAATACTAAAACTTGTAAGGAACCATGAAAGACAACAAAGAACAAAAGAAATCTTGAGAGAGAACAAGGTTGGAGTTATCACAATTCCAGATTTCAATATATACAACAAAGCATTAATTTGAAAAGATATATGTACCTCTATATTTATTGAAGCATTATTTATAATAGCCAAGATATGGAAACAATTCAAGTGTCCATCCATAGATGAATGGATAAAGAAAATACACACACACACACACACACAATGGGATATAACTCAGCTATAAAAAAGAATGAAATTTTGCCATTTGTAACAACATAGATGGACCTAGGACTTAGGAGATGTAACACTAAGTGAAATAAATCAGACAGAGAAAGACAAATACCATAAGATTACACTCATATGTGGTATTAAAGAAACAAAAGAAATGAACAAAGGAAAAAAAAAAGAGAGACAAACATAAAGCAGACAATACAAAGAACAGACTAGCAATGCCAGACTGGAGGTGCATTGTGGGGAACAGGTGAAATAAATAAAAGAGATTAAGAGTACACTAACCATGATGAGTACTGAGTAATGTACAGAATTATTGAATTTTTTTTTAATAGACTCAATGCTCAACATGGGGCTTGAACATATGACCTTGAAATCGAGTCACATGCTCTACTGACTGAGCCAGCCAGGCACCCCTAGAATTATTGAAGCATTATAATATATAACTGAAACTAATCTAAAACTAAAGGTTAATTATACTTCAATAAAAATCACAATATGTTCCTGACACAAAAACAGACATGCAGATGAATGAACAGAAGAGAGGGCCCAGAAACAAACCTGGATCTCTATATAATAAACAATCATGCCATCTGTAAATGACAACTTTAATTTGTCCTTTCTGAAGCACTTATCTTTTATTTGTTTCTATTGCCTATTGCACTCTTAGAAAAGACTTTTATTTCAATGTTAAATATAACTGATGAGAAAAGAAGACTTATTCTCATTTCAGAACTTTAGAGAAATAATTTGATATTTTACCATTAAAATAACATTGCTAAGATTTTGTCTGTGTATGCATACATGTGTGTATTCTTTATCAGGTTAAGAAAGTAGCATTCATAATTTGAGGAAAATTATCATGAAGATGCTAAAATTTTATCAAATGACATCCTTGAATATGTTGAGATGATTGTATATTTTCCTTTATTAGGTTAACATGGTAACTTATGTTGATTATTTGAATGTTAATTTAATCTACAATGCACATAACAAGCCTCACTTACTGCTGAAGTATTAACTTATATATCACCAAATTAAATTTTCTAATATTTTCTTTAATATTTTGTGTAAATTTTCTCTAATATTTTGCATGAAAGAGATTTGCCTGTGATTTTCCCACTATACAATATCCCTCTTCCTGATGGATTTGGCATCAAAACTATGTTGGCTTCCAAAAATTGTTTGGAAGCATTTGCTGTCTCTCTGTTACGTAGAAGATCCTGTAAAAGATTACTATTTTTTTCCGCCTATATTCAAATTCACCAAATAACCCACTGGAACTTCTCTGTGGGAAGACTTTTAATAAATGTACTAACATTCAATTTCTCATAAAATATCTGAATATTCAGTTTTTCAATTTATTTTTCTGTCAGCTTTAACTATATTTACCAATCTTATATTTGGTCTTATCTCTATTGTATATTTTTACTTCTACGTGTATTTGAACATTGTAAGACAATATGATCATTGATTTTTCCATTAATATGCATATTTACCCTAACATTAACTACTTCTGTTGTTTTCTCCATTTTCATATTTCCATCTTCAATCATTTTCGAATTATATCCATATTAATGACCTTTGGAATATGTCACACACACCTTCATACTCTGTTCTGTTTTTGTTTTTGTTCCATTCTTGTTATTCTTCTCTAGGTTAATTAGGCTATTATTATTAACCTTTCTTCTAACTAGTCAATTTTATTTTGTACTGTGTCCAATATGCTCTTAAATTCACTGATTTTATAATTTCATGTATCTTATTTTTCATTCTAGAATGTCCATTAGATTCTTTTTGAAACATTCTTGATATTTTTGACTTCTCAATACTTTATATTTCTCGCCTCATCATTAAAATACTCCATCTTTTTATCTATTTTGCCCAGCATAGAAGCTTTGGATCTAATTCTTTAGCTTCCCACATAGCCTCAGAGTTCAGCAAAAGTACCGCTGAAAAAAACTAGTTGTACACTTGAGATCCTCAAACTCTTATTTTTGTCCACTCTAGTTTTGTGCAATGCCTAACAGCTTTAAAACTTTTATTTTCCCCAGCAGCAAATTCTTGGCCAACCCTTTGTCCTCAGCCATGAGAAAAATTAGTGAAACAGAACAAAACAAAAACCAAATAAGGATGCTTGTTATTATTTCACCTATTAATTACTCTTTCATCTTAGAAATTTTAGTACATCTTCTACAAGTTGCTAATGACCTTAAATGTTACTTAATAATTTTTTTCCATTTTACTAGTGTTCATTAGGGATGCTGATCTACTGCTACCTACAACATCCTATCTGGAAGAAGAAGTTACAGTCATTTTGATTGACTATTGTAATTATTATAAAGTTTTAGACTTTTTCTCTATTAGATTATAACTTCTTGCTTCTATATTTGTGAGAAATTTACTCACATAGTTAAAGCAAGATGAACAAAATTTATATATCACAGATTTAAAGCAAAATAGGCAAGAGATTGAGGCTTCAATATTGGAATTTCACAAAGGCATTAATTACAACGAAAATATATTTTTAAAATGCTACCTTTAACTCATGAGTGTTTTAATATAATACTATTTTGATATAATTTTATTTTAAAGGTAAAAATGTCACTATGAGAATCATATGTATTAACCACTCTATGTAACACTTTTGTTTTGTTTGAAATTCAGCATTGTCCTAGGAACAATCCTAATATTCCTAATACAAGAATGTCTGTAGCCCTAAAAGATCTCAAATATATATGATTATAACTATATATACTATGTGTAACTGGAGTGTTCATTTTTGCCATACATATCTTCTAATCTGACATAGGGTAATACATATTTAGAATTGTACTTCAAGATTTTTTGCTTGCCTCTTCTCTATAAACTTATCCAATAATCAAGACATAGCAAGATTTCATTCTCTTTCTCTGAGACTAAAATACCTTACTATATACTATGTCCTTTCAAAATATTGGCTGAATAACTCAGAAGTATAGAAGGTAAATGGAATTAATTATGGTCAATTCATTCTACAAGTACTAATTTAAGGCCTATTTTTATATTTGGTAAGACTACCAAAAGGTATCAACTTCAAAATGTATTACTTCATTGAAAAATCACTGAGTGTTTTAATGTATACGCTCAGGTTTATTACTTTAGCAAAGTATACTACAAGAGAAAATAATTGAAAGTATTTGAATTTTAATTTATAGGACCCAGGAATTAGGGGTTTTTTGTTTTGTTTGATATAAAAATGGACACACTTTTAAGTATTTAAGTATTCTCTCTGATGTAAAGAGAAGTTTATATATAGGACTTCTGCTGCCTGCCAAAACGCCATGGTGTCTGGAGGAAAAGCACTATTGTATTTACTTTAGCTGAGAAAAGAACTAGCTATATTTCTCATGAAACATTATTTTTACTAGAAAGAAAGCAAAAACTATGGATATTCAGACTTAGGTATTATGCAATCATGTTTTTGCAAATGACTGGTTATTTTAAAGAAAACAAATCATGATGGTATTTGCTGACAATGGTAAAATTTGAGTTAAAAAAATGTTAAAAACTGTCACAATGACTTTGGAAGCTTCTAGATACTTAAAATTTATACTTACAAAACTGGTAGTGCTGTTAATAAAATGATTTTTTGATGTTGTATTATAAAGTATATCGATTTTTCAAAGATCTACTGTCAGAACTAATATTTTCCAAATTACAAAATATGATGTTTACAAAATTACACAACTAAAAGACCTATTCAAAGTGTAAGCTAGAGGGTGCCTGGGTGACTCAGTGGGTTAAGGGTCTGCCTTTGGCTCAGGTCATGATCCCAGGGTCCTGGGATTGAGCCCCATGTCAGGCTCCCTGCTCAGCGGGGAATCTGCTTCTCCCTCTCCCTCTGTTCCTCTCCTCTGGCTCCTGTGCTCTCTCTCTCTCTCTCTCTCTCTCTCTCAGATAAATAAATAATTTTCTTTTAAAAATGTACAAGATAGACCAATGGATTATAATATAACAGATTATAAAATTGCCATTCATATGGTTTCAGATTCCATATAGCAGCTAACTTTTACAAAAATAATCACTTATCAAATTTTGGTGTTATATCCAAGAAGGGCATCACAACTATTTGAAAGATCTTTAAAAGTGACCACCTTTTCTAAGAACATATCTGTGAGAAGCCAAGTTTTCTTCAAACACAAAATAACATATTTCAACAGATTGAGCACAGAAATAAATTTGAGAATTCTGACATCTTCTATTAAGCCAGATATTAAAAAGATCTGAAAAACTATAAAATATTACCACTTTCTCAATAATTTTTGTTTTGGAATATATAGTTTTTTCATAAAAATCTTATTTTCATTTATATTAATTTCTTATTGCTATTTAAATAAATTAGTAAATATTTATTGTCAACTTTTTAGTCTTATATTTAACTATGATAATCTTGATAGATATGAGGCACATAAACAAATGTTCTTTGAGGTCCACACTAATTAAATCTAGCCACCCAAGTAAACAAGTGAATTAGAGTTGAAAACTAACCACATTATTCTGAAAAGCCAGTTTATTGCAAATTGAAAAGCAAAACATCTAGCATTCAAATACCTCACTTCAAAATTTTACTCTGCAACTCAGGTTAGACAGTTCAATGACAATAATAACTACTCTCAAAGTTCTATAAAGCAGAACCAAGTTTGTTACACAATTACACTTGTCCATTAGGTAGGTGAGAGAAAGAAGACAGCCCCATAATCAGAGACATCATAAGATTTTCAACAATTTTACTTAGGTTGAGCAATTTGGTGCCTACTTGGAGATGAAGTCATATACCTGGCATTAAAAAAAAAAATAGTGATGTAAAATTCTAATTGTGTAGCAGTATTTTTATTTTGGATTAATAACTGTTTCAAGCTAAAAGCTTATTCTTTTTTAAAAAAGATTTTATTTATTTATTTATTTATTTGAGAGAGAGAGAGTAGGAGCAGGGAGGAAGGGAAAGGGGTAATGGGAGGAAACAGACTCCTCGCTGAGCAGAGAACCTGATATGGGAGGAAACAGACTCCTTGCTGAGCAGAGAACCTGATATGGGTTCCATCCCAGGACCCTGGGATCTTGACCTGAGCTGAAGACAGATGCTTAACCAACTGAGCCATCCAGGCATCCCATCTAGGCTAGTCTTGAAGGACAACATAGTTTAGCAACTTGTCACCTGAACAAGTAGATTAAAAGAACTTTACTTTATTTCAAACACAATTACAACATTTTTAGTCAATAGTATTGGTAAGGCTCTTTTCTCAAAAAGTTCATAGATTTTTAATCAAGTTCTCCCATTTTTCCTATGGTTCAACAGCACCCTTAGACATTTGCATTTAAATATTAAAAACTAATGATGTACTGTGCAGTGACTAACATAACATAATAAAAATTAATAATACACTTATTTTATTAGAAGGTTTATTGGATTTTTGTCTATAGAAGTCTTACTATAATTCCATGTTATCATTTAAGATCTAGAATTACTTGGATTCTTTAATCCTATAAAAAAAAAACATATTCTAGATTCTATTATCATTTATGCCTGCCTAAAAACTGGCAAGTCCTTCCCTGACTCCATCTTCTTCTTATATCCTCCAAAATCCATCCAATAATTGACAACATCTACTACCTATTTACCATTTTCAAACTCTTCCCTCAGAGGTATAGGCACCTATGTTTATTACAGCTGGGGTCCACATGCTGAACAATGTGGGTGCTGTTTGTGTGCCTGAAGAGCTGTGCTTCAAGATCTAGATGCTGATTCTCTCAGCTGTCAGGTGTCCCTATGAATTTCCCTTGTTCCATGGTGAAGACTTTGTTGTGAATAAGGTTTTCATTTGTTATTTAAAATGTAAAAATAGGGCTCCTGGGTGGCTTAGTGGGTTAAGCCGCTGCCTTTGGCTCAGGTTATGATCTCAGGGTCCTGGGATCGAGTCCCACATCGGGCTCTCTGCTCAGCAGGGAGCCTGCTTCCCTCTCTCTCTCTCTCTCTCTCTCTCTCTCTGCCTCTATGTCTACTTGTGATCTCTCTCTGTCAAATAGATAAATAAAATATTAAAAAAATAAAATAAAATGTAAAAATAATTCATAAGTGGCATAACATACTCGGCTATAGTACTTATTTTGAGAACTTGGCAAAGTGATTATTTCTTTTTAAAATAAAAAAATAACTTTAGTTAGGATATTTGGAAGTAGACAATTATCCTTTGTAATGAAGACACAAATAATGTAAGGCATTTCATTTATGTGCAATATGGAATTATACCATAATGATAATATAAAATATGTCACATGACAAGAATGGTAGTAACAATAAAAAGAAACCTATGTGTAATCATATTTTTGGTTGAAGAAAATATATATTAATAAATTGTATATTGGAAAACCACTCAATTATTGATAGAGTACTGTACCACTTTTATTTTTCTTTAATGAACCTGAAGTTGGAAGAAAATTCTTACTGGATTTCTCCGTAAATATTCTGTATAATAGCAAAAATAATATTGGCAATAATAACTGTAACTTTTCCTTGAAGGATTGTCTTTCTCATTTTTACAAGTCTCTACTACTTTTTAATCTTAAATTTATTTACTTTGTTCCTAAATTTTAATAATAATTAGAAGAATATTTTAGTTTTTAATTTTTTTAAAAGATTTTTTAATTTATTCATTTGTGAGAGAGAGAGGGAGCACGAGGCAGCAGGAGCTAGGGGGAGGAGCAGTAGGAGAAACAGAGAGAAGCAGACTTCCCGCTAAGCAGGGAGCCTGATGTGGGGTTGGATCCCAGGACTCTGATATGATCTGAGCCAAAGGCGGATACTTAACCAACTGAGCCACCCAGGCACCCCAGAAGACTATCTTAAATCCTTAAACTTTTGGCAATAATTGGAAACTACTTAAATTTATTTGAGTCTTTGTTGTGGAACTAATGAGTCAAACGTTTGAATCAAATATACATAGAATGCTAAGTTCTTTGCAAACTCAACACCCAAAGAACAAATAATCCAATCAAGAAATGGGCAGAGGACATGAACAGACATTTCTGCAAAGAAGACATCCAGATGGCCAACAGACACATGAAAAAGTGCTCCACATCACTCGGCATCAGGGAAATACAAATCAAAACCACCATGAGATATCACCTCACACCAGTCAGAATGGCTAAAATTAACAAGTCAGGAAATGACAGATACTGGCGAGGATGCGGAGAAAGGGGAACCCTCCTACACTGTTGGTGGGAATGCAAGCTGGTGCAACCACTCTGGAAAACAGCATGGAGGTTCCTCAAAATGTTGAAAATAGAACTACCCTATGACCCAGCAATTGCACTGCTGGGTATTTACCCTAAAGATACAAGCGTAGTGATCCGAAGTGGCACGTGCGCCCGAATGTTTATAGCAGCGATGTCTACAATAGCCAAACTATGGAAAGAACCTAGATGTCCATCAACAGACGAATGGATAAAGAAGAGGTGGTATATATACACAATGGAATACTATGCAGCCATCAAAAGAAATGAAATCTTGCCATTTGTGATGACATGGATGGAACTAGAGGGTATCATGCTTAGCGAAATAAGTCAATAGGAGAAAGACAACTATCATATGATCTCCCTGATATGAGGGAGAGGAGATGCAACATGGGGGGTTAAGGGGGTAGGAGAAGAGTAAATGAAACAAGATGGGATTGGGAGGGAGACAAACCATAAGTGACTCAATCTCACAAAACAAACTGAGGGTTGATGAGGGGAGGGGGGTTGAGGGGGGGGTGGGGTTATGGATATTGGGGAGGGTATGTGCTATGGTGAGTGCTGTGAAGTGTGTAAACCTGGCGATTCGCAGACCTGTACCCCTGGGGATAAAAATATATGTTTATAAAAAATAAAATTAAAAAAATATATATACATAGAATGGAAACATGAATTGAGAATTTAATGTTGTACTTTGAGGTATAATAATACATAATATTTAGTGAGCACGACTATGTCAGACCTTGCTTTAATCATTCTGTGTGTGTGTGTGTGTGTGTGTGATCTCTAATTCTTCCAACAGTCTCCAGAGGCATATGCTTTTATTGTGCCTGTAACACAGAGAAGTAAACTGAGTCAGAAAAAGTTTAACCAATGGAATAATAGTGACACAGTTAGTAAGTAGTGAAGCAAGGATTTAAACTGAGCTGGTCTGAGGGTAGAATACATTCTTTTATCTCCATAATTCATTTCTTGAATGCTCACAATGTGTCAGCCACTCTATTAAGTAGATTATGTATATTATATCATTTAATTCTCATTACCACAACATGAGGTACATATAATTATCCTTATTTTAGAGGGGAGATTACTGAGGCTTAGAGAGTTTCAGTAATTTTTGAAGTGGCCCACACCTATGTAGTGCACAGTTGCGATATAAAACTGTATCTGTTGGATTGGTCTGCGGTTTAATGTAGTAAATGATGCTAATGAAACCTTTGGCATACTTTTCTGAAAAAAAAAAAAAAGAATAATAAGACATCCAATGAAATTTAGCTCATGCTGGAATAGTTAATTTTCTACTATTAGGCAGAAGAAAATCAAGGGGTATGTACTATTACTTCCTACTGGTTTTTCACTGTAACACCTATAAACTTGTGGATATGAACACAATCCAAAGCCAAGCAGCATCTTTCCTGTTCAGTGTGATACACTGGACTTTGACAGAACAGACATAGAGGAAACATGTACTTTGCCATGTTTTATTTTTGTCAGAAAGCTATCGACAAGTCCAGCTGCCTAATACTGTCACTAGCTTGAAATCTGTAGGCTTACAGAAAAGTGACACGTTGGAGATATTTACATATTCCAAGGCCAGACTCTCAGCTATCATTGGACTGTCAAATACATTGTTGATGGAAACTTGAAAAAAATTTTCAGACTACTTATCCTTTTCAAAGCTGTCCATCTTATATGCTCTGGAATATCAGTTTGCTTGAGAATTCTATCCAAATTCTACCTACAGAAGCTTTAGCATAGCAAAAGTAAATACTCAAGCGTTTTTAGAAATATATGCATATCTAAATTATTTGCTTCACAATTTCCAATAATAGGACAATTCTTTTTTTTTAAATAAAGAATGGCTCCTATGATTTCATTAATGTTTTATTTGATTTTTAATTGTTTTGTTGATTTTTAAAGTGGTAACAACTGAACATACAAATACAGAGGTAAGAAAGGCACACAATGAATATGTTGTCTACTCTCACCTCCCTGTTGAAGTAATTAAACACAGAGGCCACTAGACTTAAGTGGCTAGAATGCTTTCATATTCTGTGCAAGCAAACCAAAACCTAGGCCAGTGTCAATGCACCTGAATCTGAAAAAGTGAAATTTAAGACCAACCAATCACAAATAGCTAACAAGACTTTCCCACATAAAACAACTGCTTAAGTTTTAGCTAATCAGATGCTTTCCTTACATTGTTTCCATAAAAATCTCTCTAGCTCCTGCTGAAGCATTCCTAACCACCTTCAATTTGATGCTGCTCCATTTGAATCTGTTTGCCCAAATAAATTCTTGGAAATTTTAATTTGCCTCAGTTTTTTTTTCAAGATTTATTATTTATTTGAAAGACAGAGATCACAAATAGGCAGAGAGGCAGGGAGAGAGAGAGAAGCAGGCTCCCTGCGAAGCAGAAAGCCCAATGGAGGGCTCCATCCCAGGACCTTGAGACCATGACCTGAGCAGAGGCTTAACCCACTGAGCCACCCAGGTACCCCTGCCTCAGTTTTTTAAATGCCCCAATCACCAGGTTCCCCTCTTCCTCCTATGTGTCTACTTTCATATATACATTACTACTTTCATATATATCTATATGAATGCACATGCATATAAATATATGTGAATGATTCACATATATGAATATGTGTTCACATTATTATTGTTTTGCACGCACAGTAGCATATTTTTTACAATGTTCTGGAACTCACAACAATCTTTTCATACCAGTATAGTATATGCAGTATCTCTTTAATGACAGCTACTATGATAGGTAATGATTATTTAGATTTGTAATTGCTATTTTATAAGTGAGATAGTCTTGCATACCCTCTATGTTGTATTATTGTATATTAGTGCTAATATTTTAAAAATTAAAAACTTTTCTTTCTATGATGTAAAAAAGCTTATATGAAGATATCAGAGTTCATAAATTTGACTGACAAAAAATAACATCTGTATTTCCACTAATACAAAATTTGGTATTTCCTTTGATCATGAAAGCAGACAGCAATAGGTAACAGTATTACCTGTAACTCTGACTTGGTCACTAATAGATATTGCAGATCGCTTCATATGAAATTATACATATTAAAGATATTTTAAATTATGGTTAACTGTGTTACACCAATATAACAGGAGTTATTAAATTAGATGTTAGATATTTATGTGATGTGTTAAACAACACATAATCTCTGTGTCATATTTTTGAAAGGTAATGTATTTGTATATATACAAATAAATAAAAAGCATAATTGCTTTTTCATAATCTTATGAATTTAATTTTATTTCTAGGAAAAATAAAATCTCAGTAGCTACCCAAATTACAAAAGAGGTCCATGTCAAAAACATCTCTCTGTGTTTAGGAAACACTTACATGATTTAGTTTACATGATAATAGCTTCCTGTTTCTTCAAGTTAAGTTAAAATTGCATGACAAAATTTTGGGGGTCTGGTCCACATTATTTACTCTCTCTTTTCTATGTAGTTCTTTGCTGATTTATATATTCAAATTATACATTTTATCCAGATCCCTTAAATTGCATGAAGTTTGGTAATAAATTATTATTCCTTTAACAACTTCTCTCATATTATGACTACTTTGTCATTTCCAATTTTGTGGTTTCATAACTTTTCCCCTTGTTTTTGAATGGTATATTCTTGGCCCCTAAGAAAATAGCTCAATGTGCTAACAATTTTCTGATTTCTGTTTTATCCTTTGACTTCAATTAATATTTTCTTCGATTTCTATAGTTTTATATTTACATATAATTTTCTATAGGAGGAAAATATATTTATTCTAATTCTGTCTTGTTTACATTATATTTATTTAAGTCTATGGATTTTCCTTTATATAGCTATTAGGTTCTGGTTACAATGTTTCTCTTTTTATCCCCTACATATTCTATAATTTGAGTTTTGAGTTGGTATTAATTTAATTTTAATTACTAGGAGCTATGTTTTTCAATTTCCAAGGATTTTTCCTCCTAGATTATTTTCACCTTTTACCTCATTATGACCAAAGGGTATTATCTGTAATTTTTAAACTTTTTTGTAATTTATTAAGATTCTCTTTAGTCTAATTATCAATGTTATTATTAATGTTTTATGCGAGCATGAGAATGATATATAAATTGTGTCTAACTAATATCCATCACACTTTATTTCCTTGAAAAATATATTACCGTGGAGAATTTTTTCCATATTTTTTATACTTAATAGTTGCTCTGTTTTTTTTTGCCTGTGTGTACCTTACAACAATGTGTATATGTTTTTAAGGTTTGATATCAATTTTCCTGAAATATGGAAATTTTAAAACTCAAAATTTAAATGTATTAATTTCTGATAAATTTGACTTTTTATTTTTGCATTATTTGATGCTTTCAGGCACTTACGTTTTTTGGTATATCTTTAATATCTCTTTTAAAATCGTTTTTACTTTTCATACTAAATGTTTATTAAAGTTTTTAGCTACTTCTTAAGTAAATACCCTTTCTATTGAATTTTTCCCATTAAAAAAGAAATTAATTTTATACTTGTAATTAGAAACCACACTTGCAATGTGACTACACAAATTGAGGTAAAAATAAATATATATCTATTTTGTGACTTCATAAAACTTCATTTACCATATGTTTAAAGGAAAGCAGAAGTAACAACAATATAAGGATAAGTAATGAATGACTGTAAGCAAGGCAAAGAAATGATTGTACTTTTGCAGACTGGGGATAACGATGTTTATATATAACTCATATAAACAGCTGATGGATGACAAACCCATGCCTGGTTTTATCTTTTAATTTTGAGTAGTTGAAATACTTTCTTTGCTCTCTTTTACTTTTTCTTTTAACACTGTCTTGCAAGTGCATTACTGTGTTTTCAACAGTCTCTCTTCTTCATGATGCCTCCAACTGTGCTTTCCTTCTCAAACACAAACACCTCAAACACAAACACATGTTTCAAAATTTTATTTTTGTTTTACATCCTTATTTTATAAATGAGATTGTTTTAGTAAAGTGTTTTTAACTGATGGAAGTGACAATTTTCATTTCCCCTGTACCACATTTACTTATGATTTTTGGCTGCCATCAGTTTTTTTTCTCATCTTTTCTTTTGTCTTATAATAGATGTATATTAATTCTTAGCTAATTTCTGTTTTATGGCAAGAATATTAATGCTTCTAATCAAATTATTTCCTGAATATTCATATCAAAACAGGAACAAAGTTATCTTCCAAATTGAAAAGTTTTTTCTTGTAGTCTACTATTTAATGTGAACTCTTTAAATTTTGTCTTTACAGTCAGTAAATATTATTCATAAAAACTACTCCCAATGAAAAATGTCTTACCTTCACTTCTCTCCAGTAAGAAGCTTCCTGCAAATATTTTTGTTTGTTTGTTTTATTCTATAACCCTGCCTTTCCAGCTTCTAAATAAATAAAACCAAATCTGACTCAAAAAATATACCCAGCTAGCTTGCATGAATATTTTCATGTTTCCAGAGAGAGATTATTAGATTTTATTTATTTATTTGTTTGTTTGTTTTGGATTATTAGATTTTAATTTCAGATTCTGCCACTTAAAGAACAATGGTTTTTTTTGTCTTATTTTATGTATTAAGCCAAGAGTATCCCTTCTAAGTATCTTCCTGTCCACTTGAACGACACCCATACATGTATCTACACATGCAGAAAGACAGAGAGAGAGAGAGAGGAGGCTTTAGAATATCAATATCTCCTGGTCTCATTGATTATGACTTTTCCTTTTTCTATTTACTTTGTAGTTTTGGGGTAGTTTTTAGAGAAAAAAGAAACCATCATTATTAATCTGTTGAAGAAAACTAGAATGAAAGTTATATTTTAATCTTTTATTTTCTATAATCTACAAGTTTATTGGAAGTTATTTTACCAAGGAAATTTCTAAAAAAACACCAAAAAAAAAGTGACATAGGTAGTTCAAAAGAAATTCTGTAGCTCGGTGCTGCTGGTAATTAGGTTTTGTCATCTGGGCCACATTTTTATTTGACTTCACACATTTTCATTTGAACACCAACTGTTACAAAGCATATGGACTTCTATAGCAATCCCATATGTTACATAATGGCTGACTGCTATCTATTTGGGATTCAAACAATGAGATTTCATAACGATTGTGAAGTAGGAAAACTTTTCACTCTTTATCCAGTTTAATATATATTTTAGAGACACTAAAGTAGAGAATTATGTTGCTTTATTGGGTTAAGTTCTGTCCTCCCTATGTACATTTGAAGTTTGAGAAGAAAAAATTATAAAACATTATGAAGCACAGTACTCTAAAGAGAACTATTTTGTATTAAATGTAAATAATTGGAATGCAAATATTTTTGCATTAAATACAAGTAATTGAAAGGCCATACATTTTCATTTATGAATAAGAGCATCATTTTTTCAGAATGTCACTAAAAATGGCAGAGTAAGAGACTCCAGCCTCCATTCCGCCAAGAAATCAACAATTAGGCAGCTATATACGAACAAAAATAGTGTCGGGTGAGATCAGGAGTCCATTTCAGAAATTTCAGCAACACAGTGGAAAAACAACAACAAATAATCCCTAAGAATAACTGCACAAGGGGCACCTGGGTAGCTTAGTGGGTTAAAGCCTCTGCCTTCAGCTCAGGTCATGATCCCAGGTCCTGGGATCCAGCCCCGCATCGGGCTCTCTGCTCAGTGGGGAGCCTGCTTCCCCCTCTCTCTCTGTCTGCCTCTCTGCCTACTTGTGATATCTGTCTGTCAAATAAATAAATTAAAAAAAAAAAACCTAAAAAAAAAAAAAAAGAATAACTGCACAAAAGGAGAAGGGAGAACTGCCTCATTTTGCCTATATATTATCCCCCAGATGGCACTACTCAATGCCAAGAGAAAACTCTCTGGCCCAAAAGAGTTCCCCCAACCAGGGAAGGGAGAGTTTCCCACTGAGCAACCAGTACTTTTGGGGCACTTGCCAAGGACCTGCTTCAGTTTTACCCCACCCGGAAAGTGCAAATCTGAGGTTTATAGAGATGGTTTGGAACAAGGAAGAAGGGAAGATCTCTAATATCAACCACACAGCAATAAAAACTTCAGTTCCCAATGGCCTCATCTCCAGGAGACCCCAGCAGGTTTTGTTGCCTAAGAAACCAGTGTCCAGCACAGCCACTGTGGACTCTCTGCAGATTTGATGACAGAAGTTTCCCCCACAGGTTTTTGTGTTCACAGACTGCAGTCACCTCAGTCTGTCCCCACTCCCTCTATCTAATGTCCTGTTAAAATCTAGGATCCACACTGGCAACCATTCTTGGCCTCTGTGGCTATACATCTGCACAATGCTGGCCCAACTCCTGCCACTAGCCTTCACTGCCATGCATGTTAATGGCAAGACCCTACAGCCATGGTGTACATGATAATAGCTAAGGTTCCCAGAGCTGTTCATGGGCCTAGCTCCAGCCCTGTCTCCTTTCATTGACCTACACTTCTGGTTTTATCTGCAGCTAGCCCCTGAGCTGTGTACCTGCATCTTGCTGGCCAAATTCCCATCACCAGCCTCTCCTGAAATTACATTGTCATCCTTTGTGGTGGCTCCAGGTGTGTGTGTGTGGGCATATTTCTCATTGGTTAAGCCACTGAGGTCTATAACTTTGGCAACTGTGTGACCCTCAGCAAGCACTAGAGTGGGTCTGTAGTAGCTATGAGGGATACTGAGTCTTTAGCAGTACCTCTATGCTCAGTGGCTAGGCTAGGGAACAGGGCAGGTATTAGTGGTAGCTGGAGACAATGGTGTGCACAGACATAACTATGAGGGTTGGCTGCTGGTGTCTGTGTAGTGAGAAGGACACATATGTAGAGGCAAGGGTCAGTACCAGCAGCAAGGATCAGAGCCAATTGTGAGCATACTAGAAGCTGCAGGGACCCTAGCCATCAGTATGTACTCCAATGGCGATAAGACACCCTGCAGCACATGTCAAGGGCCATGATGTTGTTGAAGTCATGGGCCTCAGCAGCCTGAGCCAATGAGACATCATGTTTCCCTGAACCCAGAGTCACCACACATCTCTTCCCCATTAGTGCCCTGCATCTCTAGACTTGGAGTCACAGAAGGCTGACTGCTTCATGAAATTTGCAGACACCTACACAAGGCTATAGGAGTCACGAAGAATCAGGGAAACATAACACCATCAAAGAAACACTGCAGAACTCCAGTAACTGATTCCAAAGAAAAGGATACACATAAATTGCCTGACAAAGATACAAAATAATTGTTCTCAAGATGCCTATAGAGCTACAAGAGAACACAGAAAAATTATTTAATAAAATCAAGAAAATAATACAAAAGCAAAATAATACTTAACAAAGAGACAAAACATAAAATAGAACCAAACAAAAAATTTGGACCTGAAGAATACAATGGCTGTATTGAAAACGTCAACAGACAGGTTTAATAGCAGACTGAACCAATCGGAAGAAAGAATTAATGCACACAGATGCAGATCATTTGAAATTATCTAGTCAGAGAAGCCAAAAGGAAAAAAAAAAAATAAAAGAATGAAAAGGAATAAAAAAAGCCAACAGGGCTTATATGAAAATAATATACACATTAGTACAGTTCCAGAAAGAAAAGAGAGGGCTAAAGGGGGGGGGGGGGGGAAGATTATTTAAAAAAAATAATGGCCCAAAATTTTTCAAAACATGGGAGAGATGTAGACATCAAGTTCATGAAATTCTTAAGTCCCCATATAAATTTAGCTTAGAGAGATCTTCTTCAGACATATTATAATAAAATAGTCAAAATCAAAGACAAAGAAAGAATCCTGAAACCAGGAAGTGAAGAGAAGCTTGTTACTGACAAATGAGGCATCATAATTCTATCACCAGATTTCTCAGCAGAAACCTTGAAGGCAAGGGGAGAGAGGAATGGTGCATTCAAAGGGCTGAAACAAACAAACAAACAAGCCAACCAAGAATACTTTATCCAGCAAAGCTGTCTTTCAAAAATAAAGGAGCAAGACTTTTCCAGACAAACAAAAACTAAGAAGGTTTAGCACCACTCAACTTGCCTGAAAAGAATCCTGAAAAGAGTTGTTCAAGCTGAAATGAAAGGACCCCACTTAGAAACATGAAAACATTTGAAAATATAAAACACCAGTCAAAATCAAAACACTCCAATACTGTAATGTCATGCATATTAATCACTTAACTACAGGGCAAAGGTTAAAGGACAGAGTATTAAAAATAGCTATAAGGCTCCTAGGTGGCTCAGTTGATTAAGCATCCAACTCTAGATTCTGGCTCAGGTTATGAGCTTAGGTTTCTGAGACTGAGTCCCATGGTGGGCTCTGTGTTGGGCACAGAGACTGCTTAAGATCCTCTCTCTCCCTCTCTGCTCCTCCCCTGTCGCCCTCTCTAAAAAAAAAAAAAAAAAAAAAATAGCTATAGCTATAATAATGTTAATGAATACAGGATATAAAATATGTAAACTATGACATCAAAAACCTAAAAGGTGGTGGGAAAAGGGTCAAATGTATGTTTTTGAAGTTAAGTTGACATAAAGAGTTGATATGAACAAGTTAAAATAGACTATATATATCTATATATATGTCTATACATATAGATAGATAGATACATATAGATCTAGATATATATGTATCTATATATATATGTATCTATATGTATCTATCTATCTATATGTATATCTATACAGTGTTTCATTTAAGCCTCAGGATAGCTGTAATGCTAAAACCTATAGTAGATACACAAGATAAAGAGAAGGAAACCGGGTATACCACTGCAGAAAAATATCAATTCACAAAGGAAGACAATAAGAAAGGAACAAAATAACTATAAACAGCCAGAAAATAATTAATAATATGCATTAATAAGTCCTTACCTAACAACAATTACTTTCAACATAAACGAATAAAATCCTACAATCAAAAGGCATTATGGAATGGCTGAATGGATAACAAAATAAGATCCAACTATACGCTGCCTATAAAAGACTCACTTCAAGTTTAAATACATACATATGCTCAAAGAAATGAGAGGTAGCTATACTTACATCAGACAAATAGATTCTAAGTCAAAAACTATAATAAGAGACAAAAGCATCATTATATAATGGTAAAGGGTCAATACATCAAGAAGATGTAATAATTATAAATATTTGCCTCAGCATAGGAATAAAATATAAAAAGAAAATACTAATATAACTAAAACAGGAACTAATAGCTGGGGACTTTAATGCCCCACTCTCAATACTGGATAGATCATCAAGACAAAGAATCAATAAGGAAACAGTATGTTTGAACAATATTGGGACCAAATGGACCTAACAAATATGTACAGAACATTCCATACAACAACAGCAGAACATATATTCTTCTAAGTACACACAGATCATTATTTAGATAGATCACATGTCAAGAAACTAAACAAGTCTTAATAAACACATCATCAGGCAAATTACCCAAAATATATAAGGAACACATAGAACTCAGTATCAGAAAAACAAATAGCCCAATAAAAAGTGGGCAAATGTCCTGAACAGAAATTTTTCCAAAGATGACCTACAAGTGGTCAACAGGTACATGAAAAACTGCTTATCATCACTAATCATCAAGGGAAATGTAAATCAAAAACACAATGAAATATCACCTCACACTGGTGAAGATTGCTTTAATCAAAAAGATGAGATAAATGCCTTTGAGGATATGGAGAATGAGAATTCTGTGCACTGCTGGTGGGAATGTAAATTGCTTAGTCTCTATAGAAAACAGTGTGAAAGTTCCTCAAAAAATTAAAAATATACCTACCTTATATTTTCACAATCCCTCTTCTGGGTATATATCCAAAAGAAGTGAAAACAGGATCTAAAAAATGGTATGTGCATTCCTATGTTCATTGCAGCATTATTTACAGTAGTTAAGATATGGAAACAAACTAAGTGTTCATTAGTGGATGAAAGGCTAAAGATAAGATAAATATATAAATATAAATAAAGATAAGATAAATATAAGATAAATATAAAGATAAGATAAATAAATATAAATATAAATATATATAATGTAATATTATTTGTCCATGAGAAATAAGGAAATACAGCCATTTATAGCAACCTGGATTTACCTTGATGGCCTTACACTAAGTGAGCTACGTCAGAAAAAGACAAATATTATATGATAACACCTTTATATGTGGAACCAAAAGAGCTGAATTTGTAGAAATAGAGTAGAATGGTCATTACAAGGGCCTGGAGGTGGGTGGTGGATGGGCAAATTGGGGACATATAGGCCAAATATACAAATTTACAGTTAGGAGATGATTAAGTTCTGGAAATCTAATGTGAATAGTTAACAATACTATATTGTGTACTTAAAATTTGCTAAGTGATGAGATCTTAAATATTCTTACCACAAAAACAAACTGATGAATATGTGACATGATGAAGTGCTAGCTAATGCTATGGTGGTAATCATATTGCAATATATAGATGATATACCAAATCAACACAATGCACACCTTAATCTGCCTCAGTGTTACATATCAATTATATATCAATTAACATACTTAATTTTTTAAATTAAAATAATAAAAATACAGAGTAAAATAATGATAGAAATCATTAGAATGAAAGATTACATTATATTTTTTATTAAAATATATGAAAACAGTTCCTGGCTTTTAATAATTTACCTGCTTCCTCTCTATAGAAGTAATTATTTGTATCAACAGATCTCATTCACATTTGAAACCCAATTTCTAAAAGTAAATGAGCCATTGCTGCTTAGGAAACTTAAAACAGAAAAACCAGAGCAATTGATCATAGCATTTTAGGAAAGGAGATATATTGAATAGACTTCAGCAAACATCTTGGCATGCGCTATCCTTGAAGGTATTTCCCCAAATGGTCAACATAATGTTATTTATGTTTATTAAAGCCTTAAATAAAGGCTTTAGGACAAGGCAGCCATTTATGGATATGCATTAGATTCTCTTCAGTTCCAAGTGAGCCATAGATCTATTTCAACAAAAGAAATCTGTAAACGTTAAAAGTGAAATTTAAATTAATGCAGTTAGAAAAACAAGATTATGTATTTTTTTTTTTAAGACTCTGGGTATTAATGTCACAATATAGTGTATGGTGTTTGTTTGTTTGTTTGTTTTTTAAGATTTTATTTATTTGACACAGAGAGAGAGAGATCACAAGTAGGCAGAGAGGCAGGCAGACAGAGAGGGGGGAAGCAGGCTCCCCGCCAAGCAGAGAGCCCGATGTGGGGCTCGATCTCAGGACCCTGAGATCATGACCTGAGCTGAAGGCAGAGGCTTTAACCCACTGAGCCACCCAGGCACCCCAAGATTAGGTATTTTGTCTGTGTTTTAGAATGCCTCAGGACATTATCACCATAGTAAAAATAAAAGCACAATAGAGATTTAGAATACAAGAAATATTTCCAAAATGTTAAATAAATGTAACAAAAACTTCAACAGTTGTCATTTTGAAAATTTAAAATATGTTTACTCTTTCTCAGTTTTAAATTTTGTTTTAATTGTATTAATATGTTGAACACTCAACAAAGCACTGAGATGATGCCAGGTCTCCTTTTTCTTAAAGACCACACACTTTCTTAGAATAGTATCATTATTTTATTTTTAATAAATTTATAGTAAAAGCAACTTAAACATATTGAAGAAAATATGACCATAGTCCACAATTTTAACATAAACTCTTATCAGCAAACAACACTTTTTGGCAATCAATATTTTTATTTATCCATAGGAAATAAATAATGAACTTGCAAAAATTGTAGTAAGTAATTGATTACAAAATAACCAATTATTTACTGTAAAATATGAACTGTACTAATTATTTTTGTAATGAATTTTTAAAAGTATCAAATATGTAAAGTTTTAAGCAAATCCTTGTATAAAATTAGAAATAATGATAGCCATTGTTTTCATGTATGTAGAAAATTTAACACATTTAAAGCAAACAGAACTTCATTGCATCATACTAACCATAAAAAATATAAGAAAAGTACATTGTGATAGTTTGTACTTGAAAATATAGTATTCGTCAATCATTACCTCATAATTATTCTAAGTATGTTAAGGAGGTAAGCAAATTCTGATTCTTCCCTATTCTTTAAGATTAAGCACCACAAATACTCTGTAACTACTATCACTTAAAATGTGATGTGCTAATTTGCTTAACAATACTCCTTTTGGCTCTGTGAATGGTGAAAAAAACCACTGGAGTGTATTAACCTTAGCAATGGACAAATTTACGTAAGTGTAGGAAATCTTAGACAATTTTGACAAAGTAATTAGATGTCTATGATAAATAATTCACTGCTCTTTCAAACTACTTTCCTGGTAACAAAGAAAATACTCAGAGATACACAAACCTGGCACCTTTTAAAAAACGTAAGTAAATTAAAATAAATCACTTGTGTCTGTGACTGAACTTCAGTAAGTTTTGTAAGATCCTCTAAACTAGGGCTCTTTAGACACAACTGTTAATACAAGAATCACCAGTATTAGATAAAAACAAAAGCAAATTCTGCACTGTTCTTCTAGTAGACTCTAGTTTCTTTAACTAATAGTAAAATGTGAATGTCAAATCACGATAATTTATGCCATTAAAATAGTAACTAAGACTCCTATAACAGTTCATAGTATAGTAACAGAATTGTGTATCTTATACTATTTATTATAAAACTATGAAATAGATAGTAATGAACGCATATTGAATTTCAGTAACTTAATAAAGATCATACCTGCATAAAGAACTTCGACTTTGAACTTAGAATCTCTGATAGTGATTGTGAGTTCTTACCAGAGTACTCTTTTTCGGCCTATGCTTTTACTGGATACCTTATTTTCAATTCATAAAAGTCCAGTGAAATAGTTAACTATTCTCTATAAGTGAATGATTACTATCAGGTGATATTTTTATTTAACTTAAAATTTCTAGCTTTCTTTTATTTTGTTTTTTCAAAGGTTTTATAGGTTTTATTTATCTGAGAGAGCAAGCATAGGTGCATGCGCACAAGTGGGGGAAGGGCAGAGGGAGAAGCAGACTCCGGCTGAGTAGGGAGACTGACATAGGGCTCATCCCAGCACCTGGAGATCACAACTTGAGCCAAAGGCAGGCACTCCCCCTAATTGAGCCACCCAGGTGCCACCCAGCTTTATTTTAACTTTTCTTCCATGATGGAAGAGAATTGTCCTGGATCCTTCACAAAAACATACAATCTAGAGATTTATCTCAGATGCTACTGAAATGCTCCTCAGAGGGGGAGACAAACCATAAGAGGTATTCTTAAAATATTTTTTATTTCTGGGGCACCTGGGTAGTTCAGTAGTTAACCCTCTGCCTTCCGCTCAAGGTCATGATCTCAGCATCCCGGAATCAAGCCCTGTCTGGCTCCCTGCTCTGCAGGAGGCCTGCTTCTCCCTCTCCCACTCCCGCTGCTTGTGTGCCCTCTCTCACCGTGTCTCTCTCTGTCAAATAAATAAAATCTTTAAAAAAAAAATAGGTCTTACTTCTGAACAAAATATATCCATACATAATTCCATTCATTCATTCATTCATTCACTCATTCATGAATTGATCATTGAACATCTATGTTCTTGATGTTGGAGATACAGATATAAATAAAACAAAAAAGAAGGCTTAGTGTTCATGGATCTTACTCTTAATGGTTGAAGAAAGATGACAGAAAAAAATAAATATATAACATTTTAGGTTGTGATAACTGTTGTGAAGTAAAATAAAGGAGAGAAATAATCTGGAAAATGAAAGGAAAGCAAAAATTTGAGTAAAGCAAGGGAGTGTGCTCTGTGGATGCCTAGAGGGAAGCTTTCCATAAAGAAGAGACATTATCCACAAGGAGCACCTAACTAGGAGTAAATTTGACAGGTTCAAAAGGCAAAAAGAAGGCCAGTGTGGCTGAAACAGAGTGAGTTAAAAGGGGAAGTGGTTAGAAATAGTGCCAGTGAGCTAGCAGGGGTGCAGCTCAGTCAGGGTTTCTGAATTTTGTTTGGAGAGATGAGAAGCTATTAGATAATTTTAAGCAGAGGAATAAGATTCTTTGATTTACAATTTAAAAGAATTACATTGGCTGCTCTGTGGAGAACAGACTATAGGGGGGCAAGATGGAAAATGAGAAACCAAGTGAAAGCCTCATTAAGCAATACAGATGAGAGATAATGGTGGCTTTAATGAATATAGCAGAGGTGGAAATGGTGAGGAGCAGTCATATTTGTAATAAATTTTGGATAGAGAGCCAAGAAGGTTTGCTGACAGAATATACAATTAGATAGACAAGTTTTTTGATAGCACAATTGGAAAAATGCAGTTAAAATTCTTTAAGGTCATTATTTCCTAGTAGCATCTGAGATAAATAAAAGGAAACTCATACTATTTCATTTTATTTTTTTTTTTTTTTTTATTTGTTTATTTGACAGAGAGAGATCACAAGTAGACGGAGAGGCAGGCAGAGAGAGAGAGAGAGAGAGAGAGAGAGGGAAGCAGGCTCCCTGCCGAGCAGAGAGCCCGATGCGGGACTCGATCCCAGGACCCTGAGATCATGACCTGAGCTGAAGGCAGCGGCTTAACCCACTGAGCCACCCAGGCGCCCTATTTCATTTTATTTTAATGTGCCTATAGCATATGTCTATAGTTTTGATTTTACAATACCTGCTCAGTAAAGAGATAAATGTAAGATAAAAATGCATAAATGCCTAAAATGACCTAAAATATGAACAGGTCAAGTGGAACTACAGTAAATAAGACAGGTCTTCCAATGAGTTACGGAAGTGTTCTGGTTTTCACAATGTTTCTCTGAAATTGAAAGCAGTGACTTAGACAGTTAGCCTCAGGGGGACCAAATGGAAATACACATAGAAATGACATAAATGTATCACGACATAACTTTGGGAAGTGATTCAAAATGGAGCATATCTCCCATAGACATATTACTTTTCTAAGTGAATTCTGAAAACTGATCTCATTACTTTATATTGAATATCCAGTAAACTGTATCTGTTTTGTTCTTTCCTTTTTGCCTGGAATTGTTAAGAGGATAATATTTCCTTCTACATATTTTCTTATCATAAATTAAGTTCACTTAACATTTCTATATACCATGCCAGTTATTGAGATTAACAGCCTACAAAGACAAGAGTTCAGTGTTCTCATTTGTACTGAGAAGACCATATAATCTTTTGATCATTTTTTTTTAAAGATTTATTTATTTATTTTGGAAAGAGAGAAGAAGGAGGGGGCAGAAGGAGAAGGAGTGAGAGAAAATCTCAAACAGACTTCCCACTGAGCATGGAGCCCCATGTGGGGCCAATCCCACGACCCTGAGGTCATGACCTGAGCTGAAATCAAGAGTTGGGTGTTTAACTGACTGAGCCACCCAGACTCCGCTCAGGTATATCTTTATTAGATGTTTTTCCTTACAGAGACATAGTATTCTATGTTTATTTCTAGTATGACAATATATGTACAGGTTGTCAATCATCTTGTATTTTTATTCTACTGTAATTTCTAATTTTATCTGTCTCTGTAAATAGACTATGAGCACCTTGAGATCGGGGAACTTTTCTTTTTCAAAGTAACACATAACACAGTAACTTAATAAATATTTACAAGTGAAATCAATAAGTGAATTAAAATATGATCTATGTCTTATAAAATTATGAAAATATTTTAAGTTAAAAAGAAGTGAACTTTGAAGTAAATGTCTTGCAAGATTGATATCTATGAAGATAAAATAGTTAATTTCATATAAATGGAATCTCCATGGCTTCTTTTGTTTAGTACAATGAGATTTATCCACGCTGCTGCACACAGAGGAAGATATCCTTTTTATTGATAAGAAGTATTCTACTTAATAGAAAGAAACTGAACACTTTAACCCTAATATTGAAGTCACTGTCAATTTTCAATGTGTCATAATCCTTAGGAACTATGACATAATTTCTAATTATGTCGGAATTATGACATAATCCTAGGAATTCATTCCATTCTTAAGGAATCCTTAGGAATGTCAAAATCCTTAGGAATTTGGGAAGATGAGAAACAAGTACATTGTCTCCCAATATTTTTCTAAGAATCGGTTTTAATTTTCATGTTATTTTCATTGTTCTGTGCCTAGAGTAGAACATGGAACAAAGTACATTAAATTAACTGAAAATTCTCTCTCTTACATTAATATAAGCTTGATTATATAATCAAAGCTTAAAATATCAAGGCATCTTTTATTTCATTCTTAATTTTATCAGTTGAATTCTGCTTCTTTAGAAAATAATATTATTTTATTTATTCTTCTCATAGCATCACTAGAGCACAAGATATTTTACCACCTTTAGACTATTTTGAATTTACAAACTTTATTTGGAGTAAGTTCTTTACTTTCTAATATTTGTGATTTCCTCAACTTTCATTTTTGAAGGCTGTAACATGATGTAGGGGATATAATACAGACTTAAAAGCCAAGCTAATTTTGACAGATGATGGTTTCTTTATTTCTAACTCCTGCCCAGATCTGTTGATTATCAGTTGCTGTCCTTTTATCAAGTATTTTATTAATGTGATTATATTTATTCTTTCTATCCTGCTCTGCTCAAGTTCTTAGCATTGAGCACACAGATATTACAGTTTAAATAGGTAGTAAATTTAGAATACCTGAAAATGTTTACTGTATCTACAATGGTGATAATGTTAATATTGTGTAGGCTAAATACTAAATAAAATTTAAAGACCCATGACCATATGGATTGTGATTAAGAACAAATACTATTTACCAAGAATCACAAGAAATGTTTTCATTTCATGCATTAGCTTCCAGTCATTCTATATAGTTTTTTAGTGTATGTTTCTGAAAAGGAAGCTGAGGATGTATCTCTACAGAATAGGGTAAGGAAAGACAGGATACAAAATGGTGCTTTACTTTTTTTCATGGTAAATTCTAGTAAATGTTGCAGTATTTATTTTAAGGACAATTTGATTCAATTTGATTCATTTGATTCATTATAAACAATGATTTAAACACCTTTGTGCCATTTGCATTATAGAGTCAACGGATAGGTAGTTAAACATATTTGTTGTTTTAAGTTAAATAAATTGGACCATAGGGTTGTATTTTGTTTTGGGTAATTCAAAGCAATATTCCACTTATTTGGGTAAGAGAAAAATTATAAACCAACATATATTATAAATGAAATGATTTACTTTAGAACTAAAAATAATTTTTTTGCCTTTTTTCTGCTTAAATACAGCAATACTTCCCAAAAAGAAACTGCATATTTTCTCTTTGAAACATAGAATGTTGGCAATAAGTATTAGGGAGATTTTCAGCTCAGTATCAAATAGCCTGGGATAGTGTATGTGGGGGGCAGAGAGGATCAATTGTTCATAAGCCAAGAAAATAAGGCAAGAAGTGGAGAAAACATTTTTTAAAGCATTCATACACCTTACATAGTATACCAGTGTGCCATAATACATATTTTATATATTTTGTGCCAGTGAAAAACAGCTTGTCCATCAACAGACAATATGGTATTTGGAATAACTGAAAAGAAAATCACAAAAAAGTGTCACTAACTTGGAAGCATATGAACCTCATTTTTAAAAATTCTGCTTTTTATGTTAAAAACATATGTTTGTTTTGTAGGATAACTAAATCAAGCTGCACAGGTGATATATAAAATAAACAATTTCTTCTTGGTGTTCGAAGTGAACTACAATTATAGCTATGTAATTACAGTTCTGTTATTTTCTTTCCTATCAACCAGACTTGCAACTGAAATGAACAAGTAAAACCAAAATGTAACACTAGAGTAATGCACGTAGATAACTATGCATTTAGATATTCTTTTGTGATAATTATTTCCTTTTTTTTTTTTAAAGATTTTATTTATTTATTTGACAGACAGAGATCACAAGTAGGCAGAGAGGCAGGCAGAGAGAGAGAGGAAGGGAAGCAGGCTCCCTGCTGAGCAGAGAGCCCGATGCGGGACTCGATCCCAGGACCCTGAGATCATGACCTGAGCCGAAGGCAGCGGCTTAACCCACTGAGCCACCCAGGCGCCCCTAATTATTTCCTTTTAATAGAACTGTGATTTCACAGCTTTCTTACAATACTCAAATGCCAAAGTAAGATTTTATTTTCAGTATGATGCTGAAATTTCAATATGATTATCATCATTTTCTTTCAAAGAAAGGCACTTACTATACTTAAATCAATGTATTGGTGCTGAAGGGGTCAGTGGAAGAACATAAACATATTCTACTTTAGGAATTTCTCTGTTAGCTCAACCACTCTGGCTGAATTCTATAATGTGAGTTGTGTTATGTAGTTAAGAAGAAGTTGTGTTATGTAGTTAAGAAGTTATGTGAGTTTAGTTTAAATGGCATTTATTTATGGGGCAACTCTATTTCAGTTATCAAAACCCATGGAACCTTAACTTAGCAAAACTCCAGATACACGTGTAATGGATATAGTGAAGTTTATGGGTAGTAGGCATCTGCTTTTTAGGTCCGAATAGCACTTGAAGTCGCATAAGGAACTACTTCATTTCTATTCCAATCACACAATGCTGATAAAGATATACTAACAAAACTTTGGCCCCTCGACTGAAGAGTTCACAAGTATAACCGAAAAGTGCCATTTCTGATTCCTTTTCTTGACTTTCTCATTTTAGAATCTTTTGATGTCAAATACAGGAGGTTATTAATTAAACCATGTTAACTGCCATATGAAGAAAACCTGCATTTATTAGCAGAGAATAAGCTAAACAGAGAAAAGCAGTCATAGGGGACAGAGAAAAAGGAGATAGACAAACAATATGAGGGAGACGAGAGGCAGAGAAACAGAGAAAAAAAAGAAAGGAAGAAAGTAAAAAAGAAAGAAAGAAGGAAGAGAAGAAAGAAACAGAAGGACTTTGTGTTGTACACAACTGTCCATAATATTCTTAGAATTGCCCTGGTTGGCTCTCCTCTCTTCTCAATGTCAGCATTGAGGATGAGACACAGATCCCTCTGTTTTGATTAATATTGTGTTAGTGGGTTTCTGTCCTATGTATCATAAAAAGATAGACAAAAAAGGATTTTTAGAAAAACAGAATAAAAGAAAGTGTGACTATATTACACTCTAATGTTTAGAGCTTCTGTCAGCATTCCTACAATCTATTAAGGAGTATATTAATGTAATCAACATTTTGATAATGAAGTAAAAAGTGGGTTTTCAGTGTTCACATCATCCAGATTCAAGTACTTACAGACTACACCACTCGATTGCTGGTTTTAAATTTTCCTTGCATGTGATAAACTGGCAATTAAAAGAATGCAGAATATTCCAGGGCAACACTGAATTACAAAAGCTAAGTTAAAAATAACATAACTTTCCTTCAGGAAAAACTTCCTAGAGTAGGTTCTCAAACTGAATTTAAACAAGATGAACCAGTTCAGTGTTGGGAAACATATTCGCAATAAAGGAAAAAAGAAACATGAATATGTATAATTCAGCAAATGAAAGGCACACAGATATGAAACAAGAGCTGACATAGAATGAGAGGTAATTCTAAATTCTTAAAGGAAGCATTGCATGGAGTGGGCATTCTAGAAAGAAGTTTATGTCATACCAAAGTAGCAAGTCAAAGAGGAGTGAATATTATGAGGTCCCTTCATGCATAGTATTAGAGAAGTCTGTGACCTATGTAAGAAGGAGGAAGGAGAACTGTGGTGACAATTCAGGTACTCAGCTGCCAAGGAAAATTTAGTTCAGGCCATAGACTTGTAACTTAGGTCTGCCTATGCAGACCTAATCCTTGAGAAACTGGACCTATCAATCCTAAAATCAAATGTAACAGCTATCTACTCTTACTGGAGCCTTCTCTTTAATATGTCAACAACAATCACATACTTACTAAGCTTTGCCTTCAACTATACACTGTACTTACCCAAGAAGACCTTTAAGAGAACTTCTACTCTGCAAAAATGTCACTGAAGTTTCAGTCCCTCCATCCTCAATCCAGAATTGTTTGCCACTTTTTACTGTTTACTGCCCCATACAACTGGGCACTAAACAGGTAAACATTAGCTGGAGCACAACTTAATCCATCTATGGACAGAGGACAAGGGTAAGTCCAGGAGATGATTCCCGAGAGCTGTGTGTAGTAAGCAGAGTAATTTGAAAGCTAAAGAGAGTAACAGTGTGAGTTTGATATAACATGGGGAAATTTCAGGAAGGGGGTTGGATACTCAGAAAATGTGCATCACTCTTAGATTTTCACATGAGATCTGGCAGGAGCATACCAGGCAATGTCTGTTTTGTTCCCAAGGTCATGGAGCCAGGTTGATGATGTAGCTCCTGCTGATCAAGGTCTCTCTTGAAGCGACAAGTCACCCACCATTGTGAGAAATTTACACCACTAAATAATATATGTCAGACAAGGACATAAATTTCAAGTTTGTCTTAAATAGACTATATTTTCTGAAAATGACAATATTAAGTTAAAAACCAATAATTAAAATTTATTTTATTTATTTTTTAAAAATATTTTATTTATCTATCTGCAAGAGAGAGAGAAAGAGTACAAGCAGGGGGAGCAGCAGGCAGAGGGAGAGGGAGAAGCAGGTACCTTGCTGAGTAGGGAGTGCAATGTGAGATTCAATCCCAGGACCCTGGGATCATGACCTGAGCCAAGGCAGATGCTTAACCAACTGAGCCACCTAGGCATCCCAAAAATTTATTTTAAAAACAGTTTGGACATTAAAAGCAGTTTTAGATAACAGTAGGAAAACAGAATTGCATGTAACTGAATAATAAACAATTAGAACATAGTGTAACAAATAGGATGTGACTAAAGCAGACTATTGGGAAACTGTAGTTTCATGAAACATATTAGACAGTAATAAGACTGAAAAAATAATAAGCAATTATTATATATATAATAAGCAATTTATATGGCAGAAAAACATCGATGGAATAAGTTAAAGACAGACCCTAAAAAGCCAATAATCAAGAGCAGGAAGTAATAAATTGGAAAATGAAAATGTATCAGTAATGTAAATAAGGATGACTTACAGAAATCTGTTAAAATTGGTGAGTCTGGTAAATTTTTGTTTAAAAATGGAGGGCACAGACAGATAATATTAGGAATTAAACTAATTTTCACAATTTACAGACATTAAGAGGGTACCATAAAATCTAAACAGTAATAAGCTAAAAAATTAATAGATAACCTCTCAATGAATATAATATGCCAAAATTTAAAGAGGCAACCATGTGTACTGGGAAACAGTTTCCCATGAGTCTCTTATGTTTCAACAAATCTTTCAAGCAAAGTTAGTATCTTTGTTCTTTGTTCCAAACTGCCTTTTCAAGGATGTTTGTATAGCAAATAGCCTTAGAAAAATAAAGATAGTGTTTCCCACCAGAGTATAAGGCAAGTTTACCTACAGCATTTAACAGAAATTGTATCTGCCCCAGAGTAAAGGGCAGGAATGCTTACTGAGGAGTATAAAATTTTTGGTTCCAAATATAAAGTCAAATTTCCTCTTCTGTAATGTAACACATTGCATGTATAAGTAGGCACCTGGGTTCACCTGTGGGCTCAGGATAAGGGGGAACTACACATATGAAATAAAAGCGATGGGAATTTAAAATAGAAGAATTTAGCTTTCATTGTTTGTAGATGGTACGACTGCCTATAGTGAAAACCTCAAAGGATGTATAGATAAATGATTAAAGTCAGATGTGTAAAACATAAGATCAATGTCAAAAAATTAGTTATATATTTATATACTAGCAACAAAATCATCTATAGGTAGAGTGACCATGTAATTTATTATCCAAACAGGAGCCATCTGAAGAGTGAAAATGAAAGCATTTCTTAATTAATAATAAACAACCTAGGTGGATCTCAGCAAATCAAGAGAGATAGAACTTCTATATAAAAGGTTAAACATGGAAGCAGGGAAAGCAGTTAGATTGGTATTAAAATAATACAAATAGCTTGGACCAAGGTGGCAGAAATGTAGTTGGTGAGAAGTAGTAAGATACTGAAAACACTCTGAAGATGGGGCAAGAGTGTTAGAAACAGACATTTCTCTTTTTATTAAAAAAAAAAAAAAACAAGGAAGAAAAAATAAAGTAGAAAGATGCTCAAAGTGTGAAAAGTATCTGTAGCACACATAAAAGCAAAGGATTTTTATCCAAAGATATAAAGAGCCCTAAATAAATTTAAAGTGATAAAACACAACCAAGAAAAGAGAAATAGCAGGTATTATGCAAAAGAAAACATGAAAAAAAAACTTTGTACTTTTAAGATCTACTCTCTTAGCAACTTTTAAATATATTATTAGATTATAATCACTATGTATAGAATAATACTCAGCAGTGAAAAGAAACAAGCTGCTAATACATTCAACAATATGCATAAATTTAAAAATTATCATATTGAGTAAAATAAACCAACCAACAGTACTTGTACATAATTCTATACATATCAAATTCTAGAAAGTATAGACTAAACTGTAGTGATAAGTAATTCATAGATTATCTGATAAAAGTGCAGGGATTGGGGCGCCTGGCTGGCTCAGTGGGTTAAGCCGCTGCCTTCGGCTCAGGTCATAATCTCAGGGTCCTGGGATCTAGCCCCGCATCGGGCTCTCTGCTCAGCAGGGAGCCTGCTTCCTCCTCTCTCTCTGCCTGCCTCTCTGCCTGCTTGTGCTCTCTCTCTCTCTCTCTCTCTGTCAAATAAATAAATAAATAAATCTTTAAAAAAAAAAAAAAGTGCAGGGATTGACGAAAAGGCACAGGAAACTTTTGAAGATGGTGGAAATGTTTACTATACTGACTGTGGCAATATAAGTTTCACATGGTAATATAAGTTTCACATGGTTTCATATGTCTTATATTTATCTCAAAACTGGTGTAATTAAAAAAAACAGGTGAAATCATGCAATTTAAACAAGTGTAGCTTATTATACTTCAATTAAATTTCAATAAAGTTATAATAAAATGAAACAAAAAATAGATTTTTTTTAGAGAAAAAGTGCTGAGAAAATAAATTTCCGGTAAACCTGAATTGAAACAAATGTAACTGAAAGTTCTTCAGAAAAAGAAAAATTATTCAAGATGAAAATCTGGATTTACTAAAGGAAATGAACAGCAGCAGACATGGTGAACCCCTGAGTAAATTTTTAAAAATTCCTTGAAAGATCTTGGTTGTTTAAAGTCAAAACTATACTAATGTATTGTCAGGTGTGTAGCCATGTGGAAATAAAATGTACATAAGCTGGGAATCAAATAATCGATTCCACTGAATACATTCAGAACTCTTCTGAAATGAGGCAAGTGAACTGGACCTCTGTATCTCAAATCAACCAGTCATTTCCCCAGGAATTGCTGGCGGTGGGAGGAGGGTGCATAGCTGTGAACAGTCAGCTTGAGGAGCAGGTGCCTGTATAGAGAAAAGGGGGAATTCAGGCAGTACGCCACAGCTCCACTATAATAATATTTTAGTTTTTTTACTGGATTGCAGGTTCAGGGTTCTTTCTTTCTTTCTTTCTTTTTTTTTTTTAAAGATTTTATTTATTTATTTGAGATAGAGAGAGATCACAAGTAGGAAGAGAGGCAGGCAGAGAGAGAGGAGGAAGCAGGCTACCCACCCAGCAGAAAGCCCGATGCGGGGCTGGATCCCAGGAGTCTGGAATCATGACCCGAGCCGAAGGCAGAGGCTCAACCCACTGAGCCACCCAGGTGCCCCCAGGGTTATTTCTTTTTTTTTTTTTTTCCCCAGGGTTATTTCTTTTTTTTTTTTTTTTTTCCCAGGGTTATTTCTTATATAACTTTGTTTCATTGTTTCTTTGTATATATCAATTTATACATGCTTCTTTGTATACATTAAGGATTTCCAAATTAAAATAAAAACTATTTTAGCAATTCAAAACATCATATGCATCAGAGAAAAATCAGTGTTCACTAAAGAAATGTGCACTATCCCCCAGAGTGTGTTCAGGGCATTATGTACATGATTTATCACTGAAGATATATATCCTAAAAATTAGATACATGGACTATGAAATAATAGGAGGATTTACACATTCAAGTAGTAGAAGATATGCAATGCCACAATATATCTTACAAACACAATAATGTGTCAGGATTTCTATTCATTACTCAATGTCATTTTTGTGTCACTTATAATTTCACAGGTAACTTTATAAAAATCCTCACCTCCCTGGCTCATAGCAACTTTGAAACTCCCTTTGTTTTGCAGGCCTCCTCAGAGGCTTAGAGGCAAGTGTAAATAATGTGTTTTACTGATTATTGTTTTGAAATCCTATGAAATTCAGAATAAATTTTTCTAAGAAAGATACTTGGTTTAATTAAGGAAAGGTACTGCATATGAAAGTACTGGGAATGAAATATTGGATGTCTGTGTATTCTTTTTTTTTTTTTTTTTTTTTTTTTTTTTTTAATTTTTTTTTATTTTTTTTTATTTTTTTATTTTTTTTTTATTTTTTTTATTTTTTTTTATAATTTTTTTATTTTTTCAGCATAACAGCACCCAGTGCTCCATGCAATCTGTGCCCTCCACAATACCCACCACCTGGTGCCCCAACCTCCCACCCCCCACCCCTTCAAAATTCCCAGATCGTTTTTCAGAGTCCATAGTCTCTCATGGTTCACCTCCCCTTCCAATTTCCCTCAACTCCCCTCTCCATCTCCCCTTGTCCTCCATGCTATTTGTTATGCTCCACAAATAAGTGAAACCATATGATAATTGACTCTCTCTGCTTGACTTATTTCACTCAGCATAATCTCTTCCAGTCCCGTCCATGTTGCTACAAAACTTGGGTATTCATCCTTTCTTTCTTTCTTTCTTTTTTTTTTTTTTTTTTAGGGTTAGGGTTAGGGTCTGTCAAATGAAGGAGGGAGAATCATGCTTTAAACTTTGCTAATGGATTTTCTCTCTAGCAAACTCAAAGCTTGAACTAAAGGAAAATTGCCACATACCCCTATTTCCATGATATCCATATCTATTTTCCTGTTACTTTATTCTTAAATTGCAGATTTGAAAGGTACTCACACTTATTATTTATGCTTTATGCTTGAGGTTATGCTGTGTGATTAAAGAACAAACTTAACTGAAAAACCATATATTTGGCATTCCCCTTTATAAAGCTACTATGAGATTTCAGGAAAATGATTGAGTTTAAAAATGACAGTTTTAATATTTACATAGTAGTTGTTTGAAGATCATACATATACCAAATAAAAAGCTAATAAGTGATATTAGAGGGATATAGTATCAAATCACTAGGTAAAGTTTTATTTTATTTATTCTTTTAATTAATTTTAGTCAGCTATATTTAAAAGGCAGTAAGAACAAATTTTAAAAATAAATGGTTTAGGGGCGCCTGGGTGGCTCAGTGGGTTAAAGCCTCTGCCTTCGGCTCAGGTCATGATCCCAGGGTCCTGGGATCGAGCCCCGCATCAGGCTCTCTGCTCAGCGGGGAGCCTGCTTCCCTCTCTCTCTCTCTCTCTGCCTGCCTCTCTGCTTACTTGTAATCTCTGTCTGTCAAATAAATAAATAAAATCTTTAAAAAAATAAATAAATGGTTTATATATGATTTCACTCACATGTGGAATTTAAGAAACAAAACGAATGAACATTGGGGGGGAAAAAGGAGAGAGGCAAACCAGAAAAGTGACTCTTAACTATGGAGAACAAACTGAGGATGGTAGAGGGGAAGTGGGTGGAGGGATGGATTAAATGGGTGATGGGTATTAAGGAAGGCACTACTGATGAATTGTATAAGTGATAAATCATTAAATTCTACTCCTGAAACTAATATTACACAGTATGCCAACTAACTGGAATTTAAATAAAAGCTTGGGGGGAAAAAGCATTTGGTTTATTTTTTTAAAGGAAATCTTTTTTAGAAATTTTTTTTCAAGATGTTATTTATTTATTTATTTGAGAGATTGAGTGAGAGAGCATAAACAGGGGGAGCTACAGAGGGAGAGGGAGAATTAGGCTCCCTGCTGAGCTGGGAGCCAGACTTGGGGTTAGATCCCAGGACCCTGGGATCATGACCTGAGACAAGGGTGGATGCTTACCCTACTGAGCCACCCAGCCACCCCAAAATAGTTGGCTTATTAAATAAAAAGCCATTCTATTTTCTTTAGTAGACAAGTGATGTTTCTTTTTTACTTTCTTCTAGAAATGTAGTCTTTATATACATATATGAAGACATATTCTTTTCTCCCATTTTATATTTGGCACTATAAGCAAATAATTCCCAAGACAGTGATTGGGACTCTAAGAGATATGAGAAATACATAGATAGAGAAGAGGAAGTAACTAAACCTGAGAAAGAAAGAAGTGAAGGCACGCTTCTATGGGGCATGAAGCAATTGTTTTATTTTTGTTAAAAATAATACCAAAGTAATATAGATCTTGTGATCTAGAGAAACACGTTCCTACTACATACTTCCTCATCTCCAAGGCCATTCCCCTAAAACAATTACCTGCAAAAATTAATATTTCTAGCTTTTATTTCTCCTAATATTTAAACTCTAAAACTATGAAATGTCACCGGACGATATCTATTCACTCCATAAAATTAAAAAAATAAGAGTACATTTAAACTGTCTTGACCTGGTCCCTCTTTCCTTTTCACAAGCCTGATTATTATATTATTGCTTGAGTTCTTGTCTTGCAGGGAAAATCTTGCAATTTTCCTTTTTTTATTTCTGTATGCCTTTCAGCCACTTATCTGTTTCAGTTTTTTTTTTAACCTTACAGTGTAATATATACACATATATGTGTATTTATATATATACTTTATATAGAACATATATATGCTTTTATATTCTTTAAAAATTTATTGAGAATATGGGACAGATTATTCCTTCATTGTAATTTTATAATAAATTAATTTTTTAAGCAAATACCTCCAGAAGTACATAGAAAGTCTCTTCCTCCAAACTCAGTTTTCAGAATAACCATAACATGCTTGTGCAATGTTTCTGAATATCTGATATGTGTATAAACAAGTAAATTGATAGTTTATAATATAGTTTTGTGTAGTTAGACTTTAAATTTGTTTATGTTTTCCTGATATAATCAAAATACCAGTAAACAATATAGTTGTGAATCTATATGTATTTTGCAAATGTATTTTTAGGATAAACTTTTAGGGGCAGAAATGATTAATCAAGCCATATATGCATTTTTTTAATTTTTAAAGACATTTTCAAATTGCCCTCTAAAATGTGTGCATCAACTTATAACATCATATCTTATATTCTCAAGTCTTATATGCAATTTATTTACCTCTTTGCCCTATGATAAGCAAAATATTTCTTCATTGTTTTTTTTAATTTTCTATGTGTTTTTTAAGTGAGAGCAAATATTTTTTTCTTTTTTTAATTTATTATTATTATTTTTTAATGTATTAGAGTGAGAGAGACAGCAAAAGCAGGGGAGCGGCAGGCAGAGGGAGAGGGAGAAGCAGGCTTGCCTTGGAGCAGGGAGCCTGATGCAGGGCTCGATCCCATGACCCTGGGATCATGACCTGAGCCAAAGGTAGGTGCTTAACCAACTGAGCCACCCAGGTGCCCTGCAAATATGTTTTCGTGTACTGACTGGCATTCTTTTCCTATGAATTCTTCCCTCATATCACCTGTCTGCATTTGAATCATTTATGTTTATGACATATATTAGTATTTATTTTTATATTTAAGAATTACCTTGTGCATTACTTTTGTTGCAAACAATTTCCCAGTTTGTTCCACAGTATTTTTGTCATGCATATTTTTAAAAATTTGTTTGGATCATTTCAGATGAATTGATTCGAAGCATTTAGAAATACTTTATAAATTATTTTACTTTAATCATCTGGGTTCTTTCATACTATTCCAGGGTTTTCATTTATTTATTTTATAATTCTAATTCCATCAAGAAAAATAAGAATAAACTGATTACCAGAGGTGAGGTGGGTGGGGGTTGGGGAGGAGTAAGTTAAGGGGATTCAGGAGTGCACTTGTGATGAGCACTGAGGAATGCATGCATAGAATTGTTGAATCTCTATATTGTACACGTGAAACTAATATAACACTGTATGTTAACTATACTGGAATTAAAATAAAAACCTAAAAAAATAATTCCATCAGATTTTTTAATATATTTTCTTATGTTTCTTTTTAGGATAATTTTCAAATTTATATTCTCTTACTTGACTGTGAAGTTCTTCTAAATGTCAGAATCTTCACAAAGACCTCCATAATATGACTGATGCTGTTTTACTTTATGTTTATCTACTCATCTTTTAGATCTCTGAGTTCATTGGGACTGTATTTCCCATAGAAGAGTTTTTGTGAATTTTTTTTGTTTCTTTGAAGCAAATCTCTTTGTCTATGTCCAGTATCTTTTTACTATGCTAACTGCACCTCAATTTTCTTTTGTTGGACTGCCCTTTCATTATACACTTTTTCACTATGAATCAAGCTGCCCTGTGCTCTATCCTGAGTTTATTCATATTTGTCTAATGACTTTCTTTTTGCTTATGTTAACGAATTTTCATTCCATTTAAGAACGCTAATATAGAGTTCTCCTTACTTTCACCAACTGCTGTTAAAATACTCATATCAAATCTTAATCTTGAAGTTGGGTTGTCATTTTCCTATCTGGGAAAGCATCACCTAAATGCTTTAAGATACCTCTATTAATGTGAGTTACTGATTGGAGAGTAGCTTCCAAGTTTTTTTGTTTTGTTTTGTTTTCTAGAAATGACCACTGGAGTCCACTAGATGAACAATTTAAGTTTAGTTGTGCTAACTGCCTTACATTTTCAGTTCACAAAATATAAGTTTAAGGGTCCAATAACTTTCTCATGGGGCTTGCAGATTGGGGCCATTTCAGCAGAAGTAGCTTTAATAATCTCACTCCACAAACCCACTTTTCACAAAAGTTTCTACCGAAGTTAGGGACTGGTGAATGCCTTTGTATAATGGCAGGATAATCAGTGACTCTGGAGAGCCCTGCTCTCTTTTGTAAAAAGGACAGAGAAATAGTGTAGTTGGTGGGAGCACCAGGGGAACAAATAGAAGACTGTAAGTCCCTGCCTCCATTCTGTTTTGTAATTTATAGGTTTTTCCTAAGAATCAAATGAACAAGTAAGACTTAAATTATCCTGTATATACTCACAGAGAGGGTTATGTGTTGGGTAAATGAAATCCCAGAAACATTATGCAAAATGCAAACCAAGATCTGAAAAAAAACAAAGAGAAAAGGCCTCAATTAATGTTCTCATATATGCAGACTAAGCCGTGCAAAAAACTAACAACAATAAATTTATGAGGGAGATTTGTATATTTATGTGGCTGCCTCAGAGCTGGAGTTAGTACTGTTTAGATTCATTTCTCATGTTAGAAGGAATTAATGGAGGAGACTAGATCATATTTGATTTCGAGGTATTTGTGAACAGAAAATCCATTCATTTCTATTTTTAGTATATTAATTTAAAATATTCAATCAAGCCACTGGAAGGAAAAAAAAATGGTAATTCTCAGGGAAACAGTTTTAAGATACTGACCTGAAACTGAACCATGAATAGCTAATCTTTAAATCAAATATGCTGAATGCTTACCTATTTTCATCTCCTTTATGTGGTATAACATGTGCATTGTATTATGTTACAGACCTCAAACTCAAATTTCAGAGAAAACATAAATATTACTACTTTTCTTTCTGAGGGAGCAGTTTATATCCAACTAGAAGTTTGTTGTCCCAGATAACAATACCTGTCAAATGTTGAAAATATATATTCTCACATACTACCTCCAGCTTTAAATGAGAATTGTTCTCATTGCTATATGGATGCACAACTACACTGCTCTACCCTAGAAAACTTTCTCTAGGCTTCTCTATTTTTGAGACAATGAAGTAAACATTTAATGTTTATTAAGCAGGATTTATGAAGCTGTCAGTGAACTGACACATGGCAATAAAACGTATTGTGGCTGGAGTCTAGATAATCTGCAGCTGAATGAATTACACTAATTCTGGGGCTTGCATATTCATGCTATGGAAATAGTTCTTGTAACAGATTTCTTCATTGTCTGCAGGTGCCACAGCGTGGTAAGAAGTAAAGTTAATTGCACTCTAGGACGTGTGGGAATTCACACGTCCATACAGTTGGCTTGTTTTCTGAAAGAGTATTCATGATTTGTGTAAGGAAGGCAGAACACCCATAATTAAATTATCACAATTGCAAACACATAAATTTTGAAAAGACATTAGAAATAGAAATAGAAATTTCTTACTATCATGTTAATATCAGAATTTTATCTTCTTCTAGGTTCCAAATAACACACATACTTATGTTTCAAGTTTAATGTTACTTGATGGAATGACAATGTTGCCTGTATCACTCTAGTTAAGCGACATGCATAGCTGCTATACCTCCTGGGAAAATGGGATTACCTTGTTCTTTAACTTAATCAGAAGAGGTGTTCATAGTAACTTGTTCGTACTAACAAATATATACTTAAATACATTTATACATTTTCAAAATGAAAATCAACCTTGAATGTACTTTGTGTGACACAGAAGTCACAGGAACAAAGCAGTTCTTGATTTTATTTTAAATATAAGTTGCAAATATTTTCTGTCAGATGGAATGTCAGCCTCTGAGTGTTACTGGAGAAGACTCATAAACTAATGTTACAGAGAGATTCTCTCTATATGATTCGTACAGGGAAAATATTTTAAACTGTAGTTAATATATAAACAAGACATACAAAAATATTTTGCCAGGTTTTTTCCTTTCATAGATTAGCTGGCTTACTACAGTATCAGGTAATATTGACTCTTCAAAATAAACTCAAAGCAAAATATATACCATATGTTTACAGTGACATGTCACTAAAAATACATATATAGAACTAATTTTAATTTAATTTTAACTTTTAATATTTTATTGAAGACTGTTTTTTCCAAAGTTGCATTTCTTCCTTCTAGGTGCAGTGAGAAAAAAGGACAGAAATCCTACCCTTTTTGAGAGTTTGATCTCAAATTTATATGCATGACTTACACTTATATAAGAGAATACTTATTATAATTTAAAGAGCAACTTAGATATTCATTGTTCATTTGGCTCTTATTTTTTTATATTTTATTTATTTATTTGGCAGAGAGGCAGGCAGAGAGAGAGGGGAAAGGAGGCTCCCTGCTGAGCAGAAAGCCCAATGCAGGGATCCATCCCAGGACCCTGAGACCATGACCAGAGCCGAAGGCAGAGGCTTAACCCACTGAGCCACCCAGGCACCCCTCATTTGGCTCTTATAATACCTTATTTGTTTAAAGCCCCATGATTTCTAAAAGGGCCATAATGTCATTACAACATCAATTTTGCTTTGTAACTACAAAGCCATATATCTCCTTTGGACATTTTCTAATTTAATATAGGCACTTTAATTTTATCACATTATTTTCATAATTAACTTTTATTGAGTTCAGTTTCATCATATTACTTAAGGTTGTTTAATTAAAATATTTGTTTGACTCATTGAAACAAATTAAAGATAGGCAATTAAAATGTTCATTTTATTCTGCCACAAATGTACCATAATTAGTGGGTCAGTTATGGGCTGATCAATCTGTTGTTAGGGCCAGTACTATAGAGAGATTTGTTATTTTTGCATTAGTTTCAACTAGCTATGGAATATTTCTTTACTTTTTATATCTTTTCATTTGAAAATATGTATCTTATCTACAAGATGAAGGATGCTTGGATTTACAATTTTATGCTCAATAATCCTATGCTGGTTTTACGTTTTTTTTTTTTTTTTAAGGTTTTATTTATTTATTTGACAGACAGAGATCACAAGTAGGCAGAGAGGCAAGCAGAGAGAGGAAAGCAGGCTCCCCACTGAGCAGAGAGCCCAGTGCAAGACTTGATCCCAGGACCCTGGGATCATGACCTGAGCCAAAGGCAGAGACTTTTACATTTTTTAATCAATGGCTAAAAATTTACCTCAAACTGGATTATTTAAAAAATTAACAATTAACAATTTTCAATAATTTTAGAAATTTTAGTTGTATCCAAATTACTTCACTTGCCATTTTCTACCTAGTTCCTTTCAAAAGTTAATTCATCACATCAGAGTTTTAAATTGTGTGTGCAAATACATGAGTGCAAGTGTGTGTGATGGGTTTGATGTTCATTTCTTAATGAAGAATATTTTCCTCTCTATCACATGTTAAAAGTATTGTGAATTCAGAAGATTCCCAATATTTTCATCTACTTTGCCAACTCAGATCGTGAGTTGTGTATCCCCATATTCCTTGGGAGAGTCAATATACTTTTTCTTTAAAATATTCATCTTACTTGGCTTCTGGGACAGTACATACTCCTGAATTTACTTGTTTTGCAATGGTTTTTAATGGCATGCCTTGACAGGAAATCCAATAGCTTGGTGTGAAAATTATAACTGAAATACAGAAATGTGTAAGTGTGTGCTTCTGAGTAACTCCCTTTCTTGTTATGAGTTACACCCTGTGCACCATTGTGCCTTGCCCCTTGCCTAATGCTATAAAATCCAGAGCTCCTGGTTCCTTGTTTCCTCCAACCTGAGAAGTTCCTCATTCTCTGTAGACTGTGCTCTGTTGTTTGTATACATATGTGCCATCATGAGGAATTGGGGCATCACCGGTGAGATTCTGCAAGCACTGATCTACATTTTTGTTTTTTATTTCCTCTATACTCAGTGTCTCCTGGTTTGAGAGTAAACTGAAGTGAAAGCAACAGTAAAGTAAAGTAAATAAACAAACAAAACACTCTCAAGGCTGAGTCATCATTCTCCCTGTAAATTATGCTGGGTTGGCTCTTTTTTCTTTTGCATATTTTACAGCTTTTTCTCAGGCCACTCTGTTAGAACCCTTTCGTGTAATCTAACTCTCAATATTGGAGTTCGGAAAAGGCAGCTAAATAATTCCTAAATGATTTTGTCCAACCCAATAACTTTAAATATAATTTATACACTTGTTACTCCCACATTTTAAGTCTAACCCCAACCTTGACCTTGAAATCTAATGTAATATATCCAGTACCATCTTAACATTTCCACTTGGATATTTATTATATGACTCAAACTGAATATATGTAAAACTCAACTTTTATTCCTTTTTCACTTCAGTGCTGTTTCTCCTTCCATGTTCAAACTCAGTAAACAACAATACCATTGACCCAATTGTTCTGGGCAGTTTCCTTAGGCTCATATACTTATGAGCCTTATACTTATAAGCTCATATACTTATAAGCCTCTTATACTTATGTTTTTATTCTCACACCCTAAACCTAAGACTTATCAAACTGTTCCACCCAATTAACATACACGTCTCAACTCTAACCAACATCATAATCACTCCTATACAAGCCACCATCATCTGCATTCTGGTCAACTCTAATGTTTCTTAAGTGATCCCATTCTTTACACACCTGAACCCCAAAGTTAATGTTCCATACAGTAACCAAGATGACTCTTTAAAAATATGAACATCTGATTATATTCCCAAGTACAAAATAATCCAATCATTTTCATTACACTTCATATATCATCCAAAATGACTATTTTGACATATCTAAGTTGCCCATATGTTGACTGCTGGTTAAGTTCTTCTTGGCTCACTGCCTTCTCATCACACTGAGCACTTTGCTGATCTTATAACTCATACCAAACACTGTTCCATCACAGTGCAGACTTTTGCATTCGTTACTTCATCTTCCTAGAACACACTTACTCTATATAGCTAGATGTCTAACTCATCCTACTCAACAATTCTTTATTTCAAAGACATTTCTTTAGTCAAACATTTCTTAATTATACCGTCTCAGATAGCACATTCTTATCAGTATCTATCCCCGTACGTTGCTTCATTTTTCTTCAATGTACAATTCTAAATTTATATATTTATATATTTATATAAATTATATATTAATCTTTCACTATCTGTTACTGCTGACACAAATGAAGACTGTGCACAGTAGATATCCAATAAAGTTATTTAATGCATAGATATCCCATAAAACGTGCATTATTATACTATTTTATAATTACAGAGTAAACTATAGCAATATTAAAGATTACTATTTTTCTAATATTTGCAATGACCTACTGGGTTTTCTAACCTCTGTAATGTGTCATACCAAATTACTTAAAGGTAATATAAAAAGAAAACTATGTCATTAATATCTTTAATTCTAGAAAACATTTTATATTTTTCATTTGTAAAGATTTTATTTATTTATTTGAAAGAGGGAGGGGGGAGAGAGAGAGAGAGAGCGTGCACAAGTGGGTGGTGGGGCAGATGGACAGGGAGAAACGTTCCCTGTGGATTAGGGATCCTAACGCAGGGCTGGATCCCAGGATCCTGGGATCATGACCATGACCTGACCAGAAGGCAGACGCTTAAGCAACTGAGCCAACCAGGCACCTCTAGAAAACATTTTACAACTGGATTAAAAATGGGCAACACCTGAACAGACACCTTACCAAAGAACATATACAGATGAGAAATAAACATTTGAAGAAATGTTCAAACTCCTATGTAATTAGGGAAATGCAAATAAAAACAATAGGATACTATTGCACACTTATTAGAAGGGCAAAAATCCACAACACTGACAACACCAAAATCTGGTGAGAATATGGAGTAACAGGAAGCTCATTCATTGCTGATAGGAATGCAAAATGGTAAAGTCTCTGGAAAACCATTTGGCAGTTTCTTATAAAACTAAACATACTTTCACCATATGATCCAACAATCATATTTATTGGTCTTTATCCAAATGAGTTGATGTTTATGTTTACATAAAAACATGCATGCAGATGTTTATAACATCTTGTTTCTTAATTTCCAAAAGTTAGAAGCAATAAAAATGTCCTTCAGTAGGTCAATGGATAAATAAGCTGTTGTACATCTACACAGTGAAAAATTATTTGGTGCTAAAAAGAAATGAGCTATCAAGCTGTAAAAGAAATAGGACATGAAGTGCATATTGCTGAGTGCAAGACAGCAATCTAAGGCTACATACTGTAGGATTCCAACTATATGGCATTCTGAGGGTGGCAAAACTACAGAGACAGGAAAAAGATCAATGTTTGCCAGGAGCTGGGGGAGGGAGATATAAATAGGCAGAGCACAGAGGTTTTTAGGGCAGTGAAACTATTCTGTGTGATACTATAATAGTGGACACAGATACGTTTGTCAAAAATCAAAGAATGTACAACAGAAAGAGTGAACCCTGAGTAAACTATGGACTTTGGGTGATAAGGGTGTATTAATGTAAGTTCTTTCATCATAACAAAAACACCACTCCGGAAGGGACGTTGATAATGGAGAGGTATATGTGTGAGTGAAAGAGGTATATGAGGACTCTCTCCACTTTCTACTCTATTTTGCTGTGAACCTGAAATTGCTCTAACAAAAATAAAGTCTACTTGAAAAAATGACCTGAGGGGCACTTGGGTGGGTCAGTTAAGCATCTGCCTTTGGCTCAGGTCATGATCCCAGGATCCTGAGATGGAGCCCAACTTCTGAAGCTCTGCATCTGGAACACTGAATCAGCAGGGAGCCTGCTTTTCCCTCTGTCTCTGCCCCTCCCCACTGTTTGTGCTCTCTCTCTCTCAAATAAATAAATAAAATCTTAAAAAAATAATTTGAAATTGAAGAGAAAGATAGCAAAATTCCTTGGTAATTGTAATGCTGTACAAATTATGCATTTTTAAGCAAGCAATTAAGCAAATATTATTTACTTATATCTTTTCTGTCTGTCTTACAATAATTAAATTAATAACTGGAACTGGGTTTTCCATATGTTGCAAGGTATTGGCTGAATATCTTCGGAGACCTAGAAGTCTCAGTACTAGAAGTTTTTAGACTTTTTGGAAAGAAGTAAATGTTGTGCAGAAATGCATGGGAGCAAGAATATGAGAGAAATGGAAATTGAAAGAATATTATGAAATGTGATCCCTGTACTGGCCCCTTAGTTAAGAAACAAGAGCTGCAAAGGGAATTCTAAAGAAATAACTATGCTTTATTCAGAAAACCTGTCAGGAATATATGACATATAAGGTACAAATAATGATGTCTTATGGTCTAGATGACAATGTGTGATATATATATTTGAGAGATTTTCTTCCAGATTTATTTTAAAATATAGCATAGAGCAGTTGAAGGGGAATCTAAATGGAAATGATTGGTGTTTGGCACATCTAAGATTTTGCATCTGTGATAACTCTCAGAAAAACATCTTTTTCAGCTCTTTTCTCTGAGAGCACCAGAGAAGTATTAACCAAACACTGAAGAGTTTATGAAGACGGAGAGAAAACTGTATACTTTCAATAAAACTTTGTACCAGGAATGTACCCAGGGAAATACAGCAGAGGAAGATGGGACTAGATTTATTTATAAACCCAAGTAAGACTCCTGAGAGAATCTCAGAAATGCTGTTCATGGCCATTGAAGGAAGATGGAAGTCTTATATATACATGTGGAAGCAATGAACTAAAAATGTTTTAGTTGAGTATATCCTACAACTTTTTTGTTATTTGAGTATAGTCAAGTCTAAATAATCTTATATTTTATTCAGTTTTTTCATCCCCTAGTTCTGTTCAGTGAACTTGAAGCGGGAAATGAAGTACGGCCTGCTCTTTCCTCCACTTGTAGGTTTCTTTTTATTTTTTTTTATTTTATATATTTTTAAATATTTATATTTTATTTTCATTTACTTATTTTATATACATACATATGTATAATGTATACTTATACATTGGTAATACCTGACTGGTTGCTAATACAGCCAATTCATTCTGTTCTGCGGGGGTACTTTCCTGGATTCAGCAAAGAAGGTCCTGAAACCTGGAAATGCCTCATTCTTGGGTAAACTAAGAGAATTAATCACCCTCTACTGCTAATCTCTAGAGTTGAGGCTCTGGTGAGAGTGTTCCCCATAAAGACTTTCTCTTGGGCTATTTTGCCATGTGGTCAGCCTTCTTGCTTATTTACTTGACCCAGGAAACACACTTTTTTTCTTGCAAAATAACAAAATAAATAAATAAAAGAAATGATGCTTACTTCATTTCTTTACCCCTTTCTGCCCCCTGGTCCCTACATAGAGAGGCCCAGAAACTTGTGAGCTACTAAACAGACAAGGAATCTGAGAATGGGAGAATGGAACGCCAATCAGCCCTTTGTGAAAGCATCCACCATGTCTACCAGTGGCTGTTTTGGAACCTCTGCCTTCAGCTGACTTTAGGAAAAGATTGATCCATTTCTTCTTCCAAGAAAAAGAGGAAAAAAAAATACATAAAAACTTTACAAATTTGTCACCATTTCCAAAGTTACTATCAAAACTTAAATTGTTGCAGTTGCTAATACTTCCATGGAAGTGTGCTGCCATCGTCAACACAGCTGCTAACAATAATATTGTCACCTCTAAGAATATTGTTTCAGAAGGTGTCTCCAGAGAAAGATAGGAAGAAAACTTACTTTCTAGATGTCCCACACACTGGTAAGAATAACTGAGCTAGAACTGCTAATGAATTGGTGGAGGCTAGATGTGGGTTGGTGAAAGAGTCTGAATTTCTTTGGTGGCTTCAAATATTGGTGGTGGTAGTATATACTCATTTGAAGTCTCTTCTCCAGCAACTTCCTAAACTAAAAAAAAAGAATTTTTCAGAATCCTGAAGAAGCATAATTTTGATGCAGTCCTGGGGGACGGGAACATTAGCTACTATAAGAAAGGAAGGAAGTTCTGATAAGATTCTCCCTTGCTGGGGCACCTGGGTGGCTCAGTGGGTTAAAGCCTCTGCCTTCGGCTCAGGTCTCTCTGCTCAGCAGGAAGCCTGCTTCTCCCTCTCTCTCTCTGCTGGCCTCTCTGCCTACTTGTGATCTCTGTCTGTCAAATAAATAAATAAAATCTTAAAAAAAAAAAAAAGATTATCCCTTGCTATCTTTCCTATTGAACAAAAGGCTTAAAATATTGGGGAGTAGATTATAGCTACATACATGATCACCTGAAGGCAATGGTAAACAACAAATGTGATTGTAGAAGAGGAAACAGAAAAAAAAAATAAAATAAAATAAAAATACTTGGAAAAGGGGCGCCTGGGTGGCTCAGTGGGTTGGGCCGCTGCCTTCGGCTCGGGTCATGATCTCAGGGTCCTGGGATCGAGTCCCACATCGGGCTCTCTGCTCGGCGGGAAGCCTGCTTCCCTCTCTCTCTCTCTCTGCCTTCCTCTCCGTCTACTTGTGATCTCTCTCTGTCAAATAAATAAATAAAATCTTAAAAAAAAAAAAATACTTGGAATGTATACTAGACCCAAAATTACAGCTACGGTAAGAACAGAATGCAGAGGACATAGCTCCAAGACCCAAGGACACAGTACTCATCTGAGACTTAGGCTTACCAAGAACAACATAGAATTTTGCCGCCTCTCTCTCAACTAGGCTAACAAGCAGAAAGCAGTAAGTAAAAGTGAAACACTGCAATGGAGAGTTACAAGGGCTACACAAGGGAAAATCTTTATTGAAGAGTGAAGTAGGAATTGAGAAAAATCCTCTGGACAACGTGTCTCCACCCTAACATGAGGTATTATTACTTAAAGAATTTGAAACTAGTAAAAAAGTCCTAATACAAATAGATTATTTTTGTTAACAAACGCACATAAAATGATACTAAATACTCAGAGACCTAATGGTCACCATGAAAATCACACTACATTCTTCTTATTTAGTATATGTAAAATTTAAATAATTAGGTGTGTATTAAGATATCCTTCTCTAAATGTCTAAGTGTAACATAATTTTGAAAAAAATTGGAAATTTTAAAACTACCAAAATGATTTTATGCATGTGTTTCCCATATAAAATTTGATGGTACAGGATATTTCTTTTACTTGACTATTAAAACACAATATTGAAGAAAATGATGATAGAAACTTATAACAACTTCAAAGGAATGGAACATACAATCCCACTTCAAAGGTTCCATTACAATGTAAAGTAATAACTACTTTAAAAAAAAAAAAAAGATTTTATTTATTTGAAAGAGAGAGTGAATGAGTGATGGGGAGAACAGATGGGGAGAGAGAGCTAGAGGCAGATTCCCTGCTGAGCAGAAGCCTGATGCAGGGCTCATCCCAGGACCTAGAGATCATGACCTGAGCTGAAGGCAGATGCTTAACCAACTGAGACATCCAGGCATCCCAGGAAATCACTACTTTCTTTTTCAAAAAAAAACAAACGTCTAACATCGAAAAATATGATGTGTTCTTAAGATATACTGAATTTATTTTTTTTATGTCTTTAATAATTTTAGCCTTTAGCACTTTCTTCTTTCCACATTTATCCTTTATTATTACATATCAGAGACATAATGGTGAAAAATTATGATGAGGAGGACAGAAGTAATAATTAACATGTATTAATTTCTTATTATGTGCTAAGTAGGAATCTACCTGCTTCACATTTTTAATTCCATTGTCACAAAACTCCCTAACCTCAGAACTCTACTTAATCCTCATTTGGTAGGTGAAGAAACTTGCTTAAAATAAAGGATTTAAATAAGCATTCTGACTACAAAGTACACACTTTCAAGCACTGACTTTCTTGAACTACTAAGAATAAAATCCAAAAAAGTTTCTAGAATACCTAGACTTAGGTACCTGTTTAATTATTAGGTCTGTTTGACCTATGATTTTAAATTTATGTTTGTGTGTGTGTGTGTGTATATATATAATGATTATATATGTAATAATTATATATATGGTTATATATATAATGATTATAACTTTAATAATGATTTATATAATGATTATAACTTTTCAGAACCACTAAGAATTAGTGAAGTGATAGCTAGAGAAGGTGTTTTATAAGCTAGTAAGTAGTATACATATGTGTTTGAACTCATTTATTATATGATAATATATGATTTGTTCTATTTTGTTTTGTTTGGGTTGTCAACTCTGGTTGCCTTGACTCCTGGAGAATTATAATAATAATTAAATCTTTTTAAAAGTTTAGTGGAATAGTATTTTATATTTTAGTGTTTTATATTTTAAATAAATATTATTTTTGGTTTCCTGATTTTTTGTCTGTTAGTTAAATTGATAACTCAGATTTACCTGTTTATTATACTCATTGTTATATTCTGATTGGTTTAAAATCAGAAAAAAAAAAAAGAATTCAGACATAATGAAGGGACATTACTTCTTATGTATTTTAATGATTGATTTTAAAAAAGGGCACAGTTAAAAATAAATTAACTCATTCCTATTTATTAAAGATTGAAAGAGAATTACAGTGATGAGCTCTTTATTATTCATAAATGCCTTTAGCTATGGTGACAAAAAATTGTATCAATTTAAAATGCAATTATATGTAAACACATTTTCTAATTTGTATTAGTAAGAAAACGGGATTTTGTAATTTATGCAGGTTGGATAGTCCGAAATTTAACTTCTGTTCTGTTTTCATCTCCCTACTACTCAATTTTGTCAGCATTGCATATAACAAAACTTAGAACTATATGGCAATATGCAAGAATTATGTAATTGTAGAAATTATAATAATTGTTATTAATTAAGAGAAAGGGAAGGTTATATATAAATATTTGTGAGTGATTCTGCCATAATAATTCTCCCTGTAACTACAAAAAAAAAGACATTCCAGATACATGGAGAATGGCAAGAGGAAAGTTGACATTTCCTCAGTTGAACCACCAAATCAACCCTGGAATTACCTACTTTCATATTGTTTATTAAATAAGTAATATATTTTCATGCACTTTAAAACACTGTTTGGGGGCACCTGGGTGGCTCAGTGGTTAAAGCCTCTGCCTTCGGCTCAGGTCATGATCTCGGGGGTCCTGGGATCGAGTCCCGCATCGGGCTCTCTGCTCAGCAGGGAGCCTGCCTCCTCCTCCTGTCTCTCTCTGCCTGCCTCTCTGCCTACTTGTAATCTTTCTGTCAAATAAATTAAAAAAAATCGTTAAAACACTGTTTGGTATTTGTTTTCTTCTAGGTGGAAGAATCTCTAACTCATGCTTTCCTTTTCACTTCCTTTTTTAATTCTCCACACATAAATATAAATCCCCCTAGAATTCAAGGATAACTGATATATAATGAAGACTAATTGAGGAAAGGAATGATGTGTATGTGTGTGTGTGTGTACAGGTACTTGCAAAGCTATGTGAATATTAAAGGAAGCAAACGCAACATACAAAAACATCTAGAGATAGAAAAAAAAATTAGACTCAAGAAAAGAACAGATGGATGTAGTTAGTGTTGTTAAAGAGATGTGGGGCAAGGTTACCTTGGCAGTACAAAGTATTATAAAGATTTCATACTTGATCCTAAGATCTACCACATGGTGGCTGGGATTGTAGTGTCTATGTCATTTTAAGTGATGCATTTGAGTTTATTTTTTTGATATTATGTGAGACATAATTAGAGGGTGAGGCAAAAGTAAATGAGAGTAACATAGGTAGTAGACTTCTAGCTGTCCTGGAAGGAAACGAAGGAGTCTTGGAAGAAGAATTCTCAGTGACTATGGGATGTGAATGCAACAGGATGGGTATATCAACTTAACTAATGGTTTCCTGGTATGAGGAGCTGGGTGTTATTTCCAAAAATAGAAAAAGTAGAGGAAGACACATAGTCTCTTCTTTCCTTCCTCCTTCCCTTCCTCCTTCCCTCCTCCTTTCCTTCTTTCCTTCTTCCCTCTCTCTCTTTCTGCCTCTTATCTTACTTTTTCTTCATTGGAGGCTGGTCACAGAAAACTCTATTTCTCACATGATTCATAACTGAGACTTATTTGTGTCAACCGTAGGGGCCAAGGACAGGCTGTCCCAAGATGGCCATTTTGGTATGGGGATTATTTTAAGCTGAGAGCAGTAAAGACACTGTAGCCTTAAGAGAAATTTTGCCCTTCCGGAACTTAACTACACAGAAAAAATCTATATTGGAGGATCTTTTCAGAATAAGTATTATTACCAAAGATAAATTTTACCTGAGCAGTCCATCTATAAGGCAAGCAAACATTTGTTTACCAAACATCTTTTTCAACTTTCTGTGAATTGCATTCTTTCTCTTTGAAGTCCCAGACTCCTACTCCTTTCTCCTTAGTTCAGAACAACATATATACCTTGCTTTGCCTCACTGTTTATGGAATTTCCATGTCTGTGTAGATTACCTATACATACACTATTAAATTTGATTTTTTCCTATTAATCTGTCTCACGTAAATTGGATTCTTATTCAGGTAGAAGTGTCTTTGAGGGGACAGGGATTCTTGCTCCCTGACACTTCCATAAGAAGATGTTAATTATCAGTTGTGTGTAAAGGTATGGGACTATAGAAATAGGTCTGGCATGAAGCTATCAGCATATTATAACACTTAAATCCATAGGAGTGGTTGCCAGTGAATGAAACAAACATAACTCAAAAGGACAGAACCTTTAAGATATTTTAGAAAAGTCCAAAATGAAGACTGTGTTGAGATGACAGAGAAAGAAGAGAAACCTAGGAAGGTGTGATGTCACAGAAATCAGCTATTTCAAGCAGTTGTGTTCATCTATTGATTGCTTCTGACATTCGGATATGGACAAAAACTGTCCACACAATATAGAAATGTAGTCATGATAACCAACCTGTGAGAACTATTTCAGTAGAGTAGTATAGGCAGAATCCAGACTGGAATGGCTTGAAGAGAAACTGAAAAATCATCCATGTGTGCTAAGTATAGAAAAATATATATAGTATTTTTTCTGTAAGAAAAATTTAAGATATGGTGATATTCCTAGAATACTTAGAATACTCTAAGATTTGTTTAGGGAATTTATACTTTTCACTTTTATTTTTTTGAAGATTTTATTTATTTATTCGACTGAGAGAGAGAGAGAGAGAGCACAAGTAGGGGGAGCAGCAGAGGGAAAAGGAGAAGCAGGATCCCTGCTGAGTAGAGAACCAGATGCAGGGCTGGATCCCATGGTCCCAGCATCATGAGTGAAAGACAGATGGCCAACCAACTAAGCCACCCAGGCATCCCTGTTTTTCACTGTTATTAAAAGAGAAAAGACTAGAGCAACCTCTTGAGCTGCTGACCTGACAGTATATTAGGAGAATATGTAGATACAAAAGAAAAGGAGGGACATTCCTCTTATATTTCCTTTGAATGTTGGGATAGTGCGGTGGGATCCAGAGAACAAATGAGGGATTGACAGGAAGAGAAATATTTCCTCCATTTAAACAGTACATATAAATGAGTACATATGTAGCCATGGCTTTTGCTTGTGTGCTTGTTTGTCTAAATCTGGAGACAACATTGAGAGAACTCTGTTTCTTCAGTGTTATGTAAGCAAGGTCAATCACTAAAAGTAAAGAGTTGGAAGGGGTACAGATATTTTTAAGAATAGAGGATAAAGTATATAATTGCTATTATAGGAAAGGTGTAGTGAATGTGTTAAGCATGAAACTGACCTTTCTTTCTTATGATGAACTTGGAGAGATACTAATTTATTTTACTTTATGGTTTTCCCCAGTAGAGGCCAGCAGACAGATACTGATAAACAATATAGAAAAGAAGTAGAAAGAGAAGGAGCCAACACCATGCTTAGCATTTTGCCTAATTCATTTAATCCTTCCAACTTTATCAAGCAGGTGCACTTACTATTTCAGTTTTCATAACATATAAGGTAGAAAGAGGCATAGAGACATCAAATAAATTGACAAAGCTTTCACAGTGAATAAGTGCCCAAGTCTGACTTGAACCCTGAACTGTCTAATGCAAGAGTCACTTTAACCACTAGGTATTACTGCATTCTATGAAAGTAACAATGTGCATTGTGCATTTGAAGAAAAACAGTTTTCTTGACCTGAAATAGTGATTAGTTTAAGGAGTATGATGGATGATAGAGTTGAAAGTACAGAAAAGAAACAAGTTTGTATAGGTTATTTAAGGTCAAGCTAATGAGTTCTTAACTTAAACATCATTTAGAATTGCTAAAGTCTTCAGAGTTGAGATAGGGTAACATATGCAAACAAGAGCGTCAGGAAATTTAAGAAATAAAAGAGGGTAGAGAGACCAATATGATATGTCTGTTACTGCAGGAATTTGTCCATAACACTGTCCAAAAAGAAAGAAACAAATGCTAAGCATAAGATGATATTCAAATGACCAAAGCATAAATGCAGGATTTTTTTTTTTGCCTAACTTCAAAATTAATATTTTATTCATGTCAATTTACCTGACTGCTAAATTCATCCTCTTCACCATCTTCCCCCATGTTGATCTACCCAGTCTCCCATTAGCCAACATCGTGTGGAAAAATGAAGATCTTAGTCCCTCACATTTATTGAGCTCTGTGGATTTTCTGGCAAGTATGCTCACCCACACTACCACTTCATTCTCTGTGCTCCAGTGTGAGCTATAGTATTTTTTGTTATCTTCCCCCCTTGTCCCAGTTGGTTGGTCCAGATATCTGCATCGATCTAGCCTGGGGTAATGAATCATCTCCTAAGAATGTTGAGTTCCTTGACAATAACAACAACATCAAAACCCCAAGTAAGAATAAACCTTACTTAGACAGAAAAATTCCAAACAGGGATAGAGAGATCCTGGTGATGTTTAGTCTTAATCCTAGTCCTTTCTGCATCTGCTACATTTCTGCCTCTCACCTTGTTTATCCGTTTGCTTGTTCAGCCCTCTGAGAATTTTGTCTGTCAATGTATGGCCCATTTCTCCGATGTTAGTCAGATTTCTGCCACTTGAAACAAAATTAATGTAAACACCTCATCAGTATTGGGCAGGGTGTAAAGAGTTAATTGAAGAGTATGTAATGTTGGTTTGGGGACAAATAATTCTAAAGTAATAAACGTAATAATAAAGGTAAAGTAATAAAGTAATAAAATGCATTTATTTACCCTGTAAAAATACATTCTTAATGTGATAGTTAAAAATTCGACTTTTAGCCTACTTGAAAATACCCCAGGTTGTAAAATACTAATGTTACAAAGTAAGTGGAGCTCATCTCTAATGAGTGGATGTCAATAGATTAGCATATTAAGTATGGGATGACAGCGTGATGGCAACAAACATCTGTAAAATTTATCTTTTCATCTACATTAATTTGCTAAATGACTGTCATGCAAATAGCCCCAAACCATAAATAAAAAAGGCATTGTGGAATCATTAGTAAATTAGACCTTGGTTACCTGATTAAAAATCAAAAAAGAAATTAAGTGTGTTGATGCATAACCTACAGTACTAAAATGTAATGAGGAGGTATAGGTTAGTGGAAATCAAAGTACTTTTGTGTCCAAGAGGATTTCAAAGAATGACTGCATGCTGGTTTTAGTGGTTATTGTTGGCTATTTAAAAAGAGATTGATGTCTATCACTCTGTTGTAAAAAATGTTTCACATGCTGTGTCAAATTTCTGCCTATGGATATGAATCTGTTTATTGAGATTGTTGCATTGTACTGAGTTTACACAAGCCCCATAGTTACTGCAACTATATTGCTGTGAAGCTGATGTCCAAAAGCAAGAAAAAAAAGGCTAAAAAATAAAGGAAATTGGCTGGATAAAAGGATGTGGCTCTATTTCTATGCATCACACATGCTAGTCAATCTTCAAAAAAATAAACCACATATGGATTAAAAAGTTTGTGAATCTTGCTTCACTTTCAACCAGTGATTGTTGTTAAAGTGTAGTTGTGTTCATATATTCTGTTAAAAGGAAATTTAATAAGGCAAACATTTTATTATTTGGGATGGAATTTAGTGCTTAACTGACTTGTTCATTAAATTTACAAACTTTAAAATTATTTTGAATGTGTGAAGAGAGTGTAAAATATTAAATACAAAAATCCAGGATCCCTTATTATCCCATGTTGAGTCCTAGGATAAGTAGAATGCACATGGTGTATGGCAATAACAATATTAATAACAAACATTAGTCACAGTGTGGACACTGTCTTAAACTCACTGAAATTATTATCTCATTTAATCTTCCAGAAATCATATGAATGAAATATTATGAGCTTCTCATTTTACACAGAAGAAACTACTTTAAAAAAATAGTGCTTATTCATTTAATTGACAGAGAGAGAGAGAGAGACAGCAAGAGAGGGAACACAAGCAGGGGGAGTGGGAGAGAGAGAAGCAGAGCAGGGAGCCCCATGCTGGGCTGGATCCCAGGACCCCGGGATCATGACCCAAGCTGAAGATAGATGTTGGGGTCCGTTATCAAAGGAACGAGACTGAGTCAAAGTGAAAGTTATGCAAAGCCTTATTCTATACCAAGCATTAGAAGTCAGACTGAGCGGCCAAGGGAATGAGACTGAGACAAAGTGAAAGTTATGTAGAGCTTTATTCTATGCCAAGCATTTGAAGTCAGACTGAACGGCCAGGGCCGCCTCTGAAGAGAGCGACCCCCTCCTAATCTCACAGGCTGGTTTTATAGGGCATAACCGCAGACCCAAAGTACGTGGCTTCTATTGTTAAGGCGTTTACTCCCAGAATTGATACCCGGAACCATACCAGGAACTACTGGGGCGTATATTCCCAGAATGAAGTCTGTGGATGTAAACAACAATATGGCTACCTAGGCAATATGGAGTTGCTCTAGCTAAGCAGGCCCTAATAGTTAAACAGGTTTTAACATTAAATTGGCCCTAACGTTCCCCCCTTTTCTTTGGAGATTAGTCAATTCTTTGACTCTTCAGCCAGTTCTTGAGGGTGAAAACAGGCTGACCTGAGGTGTCGTTAACCTTGAGTGTTGTTCCATCTGCTGTTTTTCTGATTTTCTATTGGGCTGTTTTAGGCCAATGATGTGTCCCCTGGCTGCTGCTGAGTAGGAACAGGGTTAAAAGTGACCAAGTTATGAAACGCTTTTGAGTCTTAGTTTTAGTCCACAGTTCATGGGGTCCACCGGCAGTGGCTCCCATTTATGAGGGGGGTGTCCTTGTTTTCGGCTAGTTTGACGTGACACATGTGAATTCAGGCCCTGATGCCTTCTACTTTTACTGCCGTGGGGATGGTCAGGATGACAGTGAATGGTCCCATTCAGCAAGGCTCCAAGTTTTTCATTCGGTGGAGACGTATCCAAACCAAGTCTCCGGGTTGGTAAGGATGCGGTTTTATTTCCATCTCTGTCTCAGTGTAGGCAGCTCGGATCCCTGCATGGGCTCTTTTTAAGACAGACTGTAGTGTCTACAGTTACTGGAGTACAGACTGATCAGTCATTTCCATTAGGGCAACCTCTTGTAGCCGTGGGCATAGTGGAGGGGGTTTCCCGAACATTATTTTAAGTGGGGTAACCTTGTTTAAGTAGGGTGTATATTGAGCCCTAAGGCAGGCAAAGGGAAGAAGGTCCACCCCTCCATTGCCAGTCTCCAGAATTAACTTTCTCAAGGTCTCTTTAAGAGTCCAGTTCAGGGACGCCTGGGTGGCTCAGTTGGTTAAGCAGCTGCCTTCGGCTCAGGTCATGATCCCAGCGTCCTGGGATCGAGTCCCACATCGGGCTCCTTGTTCTGTGGGGAGCCTGCTTCTCCCTCTGCCTCTGTCTGCCACTCTGTCTGCCTGTGCTCACTCTCTCTCTCTCTCTCTCTGACAAATAAATAAATAAAATCTTTAAAAAAAAAAAAAAAGAGTCCGGTTCATTTTTTACTTGTCTGGAGTTCTGGGGCCAGTAGGCACAGTGTAGTTTTCAATTAGTGCCCACGGCCGTGGCCAATGCCTGTGAAACTGAACTCACAAATGCAGGGCCATTGTTTGACCCAATTATGAGAGGCAACCCAAACCTAGGAATTTTTTTTTTTTTCTAGTAGCTTTTTGGCTATTATTCCTGCCGTCTTATGTTTGGCAGAAAAAGTCTCTACCCAGCCTGAAAAGGTATCCACAAAAACTAACATATTTGTGTTCATATTTTCCCAGTTTCTTCTCTGTAAAATCCATTTCCCAATAAATTCCTGGTTCCTTACCTCTTTCTCTTTTCCCTCTTCCCATTCTAGTTTCTCCTGCATTGACCACCTGACACTGAGCACATCTACCAACCACATCCTGAGCCATACGCCCTAATTTAGAAACCTGGAATTGCTTGCCCATAAGCTCCTTAAGCTTGCGTGTCCCCAAATGAGTGCCCTGATGTATTTGGCTTACTAATTTTTTTCCTAGTTTTCGAGGAAGAATTGACTTTCCTGTTCTAGTCTTAGTCCAATCCCCTTCATAGTCTAATTTAGTCCATTTCTGTAAATATACTTGTAACCTTGACCAGGAGGGCCATGGCAGCAATTATGCGGAGGCAAGGGGAGAACCCAGCCGCTACTAGATCTAGTTCTTTGCTAAGATCGGCTACTGGCCTTTGCCAAGGGCCCCAGAGTCTGAGTTAAAGCTCCTTTGGCCATCCCTGCCTTTCATCCACATACAAGTGGAAGGGCTTGGTAACTTCTGGGATGGCCAGTGCTGGGGCACTCAGTAAGGCTGTTTGTAATTCCCGAAATGCTCTTTCTGTCTCAGATGTTCACTTTACCATAGTGAGTTCTCCCTTAGTCAGTTTGTAGAGAGGCCAGGCACTCTCTGTAAACTGCGGTATCCATGGCCTACAGTAGTCCATTGTCCCAAGAAACTCCCTCACTTTTCAGGGCGTGGTGGAGCTGGGGTACTGGGTGATCACCTGTTTTCTGGACTCAGACAGTGAACGCACTCCTTCATGGAGATTAAAGCCAAAATAAGTGGCATGGGTCTGACAAAGCTGTGCTTTCATTGCTAACACCCAATACTCTTTCTCCTGCGGAGTCTGTAAGAAAACTCTCATCCCCCACAAGCATGACTCATAGTCCTCAGTGGCTATCTCTGCTATTCCCACTAACTCAGTCAGATTCTTCCTTCAAATCTTTAATTTTTTTTTAAGATTTTATTTATTTATTTATTTGACAGACAGAGATCACAAGCAGGCAGAGAGGCAGGCAGAGAGAGAGGAGGAAGCAGGCTCCCTGCTGAGCAGAGAGCCCGATGCGGGGCTCGATCCCAGGACCCTGAGATCATGACCTGAGCCGAAGGCAGCGGCTTAACCCACTGAGCCACCCAGGTACCCCTCAAATCTTTAATTTTCTGAAGTTCCCTCCTTATATCTGGGGCTGACTGACTGGCAAAGGCAAGATTGTCTAAACGAGCTGCTGTACAATTTCTCTGAAGTTTACCTCAAGTTGTCTAGTTTAGGTAAACAAACATTTAAAGAGAACAAAATCTAGAACTTAGTATCCACAATGGTGTGTTACTGAAACATAATTTTTCTCTCTAGAATAACCCTTTTTTTCCAGAGATAGCCAAATCACGACTAATTTATTTGAAAAAACAAGTCCAGATTTAACAAACCTAGCCTAATTATTTACATAAGCTCAGCAAGAACAGTGAGTGATCATATAGATCCTTTAGAATCTGCTTTGCTCGAAATTCTTATAAGTAATCTCTCGGTTGAACTTGTAATAGCCTCTCCAGGCCAGAAGCCAAGCCATATACTTGTCATCAGACATGCCTATAATACCAGTCAATTTGGGCAAATTCCTCTTCCTGAGGTCCCCAAAGTATCCTGAGGTTCCTGCACCTGCCAGGAAGTGACATTCTTTATTCACCTGGTGAGGCTGCTGGGAACTCTGTAAGCAAGGTATCAGGCCAACAGTTTCAAGGGGCTTCACGGCTCCAGGTTTTATAAAGTTAACCTTAGTTCCTTTAAGCTGTCTGGTCATATCCGAGTCTTTTTCAAATATGACACTCCAGTCTAAGCCTTGGTAAAATAACCAGTGTTTCCAATGGTGTCCTGTTATAAGGAGAACAGATTCTTATGGAACTTATGCAAATGACTGATTGCCATGGAAGAAAGAATACTTGCTGAGACCTTTAGAGTTTCAGAGGGTTTAGATAGAGAGAAAAGTTGAATGCTTTGATTTGTCTATAAATAAATACTTTTATATTTCTGTAAGTCACACACTTCTTAAGAAAAGAGTTTCCTTAGTCTGGAAGAGTAAACATTAGAGAACCAGCAATGTTTAAAATAAGACAAAACATTAAGAGACATAACATCATAATCTTTCAGTTCATCTAGTCTCATGTTACTAATTCTGGTTTAGTTCGAATGCAGCTCTTACTTCTGGAAATTTTCAGTTCCAGGATTTCAACATATCAAAGACCTGTATTTGTTCTGAAAGTCCTCTATATGAATCTCCTTTGAGGCGGAATTCATTTTACAAGAGAATTAGAACAATTACAAATAACAAAAACTCAGAATAGATATGGTTTTACAATTTAACTGGCAAGAAAATCAGGTTACTTCTGTGACATATAACATTTCAATAATTACAATATCAAGTGATGACCTCATCAAAAGGTTAAAATTTTAGGAAATGCATAGAATCTCTGTAATAGTTATAGTATTTACCCAAATGTAGCCCAAGGTTTATCATTGGTTTAGCAGTACTTCCTGAGTAACTTAGCATACCAAGGAAAAGCCTTATGAGTCAAAGAGATTTCATTTAAAATTTAAATCTTGTTGGCAATTGTTAAAATCTAAGTTTTAAGGCACATGCTTAAATAGGATTATGCATGTTTAAGATCTGATAAAACAAAACATAGAAACTGGCTTTTCTGGGCAGGCAAAGAGAAAACCATTCATATTCTTTTTTTTAACAGCAGATCAATTAATCTAATAAAACTTTGTCTTTTTGAACAGAGAGAAAGCAGATTTTTTATACCAGTGTCCTTTTAGTTTACATAATAGTCAACATTTACTTGAGTGGATCACCAATATAGATTTGCCAAGACACAGGGCTTTAGTCTTCCTTCCTTAAATACTATGCCTCATTTGAACAGAAGCATTTTACAGGAAAAGATTTATTAGTCTTTTTTTCCCTTTTTGTGAATAAATCCATCAAAATTGATCTAATGTGGTCAAATTTTCAACATATTTCATTGTTTCCTTTCAAACCTATAAACCAAGGCAAATAAAAGTCACTTTCCCCAAGTCTTCTACAACTTACTACATACCCTCAAGTTTAGCTTTTACTATGTCCTTTTATGTTCTGGTGCAACCAGACATTTTTACTTTAAGACAAAACTATTCACTCTTCTAGGCCCTCTTTTTTGTGTGTACAGTTTTTTTTTTAACTTACTATCAGTCAACTGCCTTTCCTCTGTTTTTTTTTTTTTTTAGACAACATTAAAACTTTTAATAATAACTTTATGGTGTTTTTTTTTTTTTTTTTTTTTTTTAGGTAGTCCGTCCTGACCGTACCTATTTTTTTTTTTTTTTTTTGAGGATTTCCCTTCATAAATCTTCTACAACTTTCTTTTGCATCCAGGTTTTGTCCCAAGCCATTTCCTTTCAAACAACCATCTCATTAAGGACAAAATTACCTTTTTCTTTAACAAAATGTATTCCCATTCCTTATCTTTCTCATGTATTTCCTACTTTTTTACATATAGGGTTATTTCCCTTACTTCCATCAGTGTTAGTTACAGTTAGCAGAATTTTCTATTCTTAGAAACACTTCAGTCTCTAGTGATGTTTAAGTATTAACCAATTGTGAACAGTTACAACAGAATTGCAGTAAGAAGTCAAAAGCACAAACCTACATCAAGTACTCAATGCTTTAGCATTTTATCTCATTTGGTTAAGACCTAGATGTTCATAATTTAATTCCATTTGTCACCAACCAAAACTTTAAACTTTCAGGTTACCAAAGACTTTGAAAGCTATTTTAACAATTACCCATTAAAACTTTGAGGCAGACAATTAACCATCAATTCAGTTATTTCTTTGCTAACAGATTTTAACAAATAACATGAGCTTATTTGACCTTCAGTAAACTTTGATGGAAGTTTCACATTTACTGCTGTAACTTTAAAGACATGTCTATCTTAATTAAACCTAATTTAATTAAACTTAATTTAGTTTAAATACTGATTTACATTTCACCTGGACCCACTCCACTTTTAATGTTTACTGAGACACGGGTGGGAAGATCTGGAGTGAGGGGTGTTAAGTCCAGGGGCTGCTCTTCTTGCTCCTTGACAGTGAAGAGGGAAGGAGCTGTGGTGCAGGAAGCACCGAGGATGGTCTAGAGGCCAGTTATGCAGACCACACCCAAGTTGGTGGAGAAACAGAAGGGGGAGACAGAAGAACAAAGTGCTGCCAGAAGGCAGAGAAAGGATTCCCAGTTTTAGAGAGTTTTCCTGGGTAAACCTTGTCATCTGTCTGGGTGGCTTTACCTTGAAAATCCTTGAAATGCTGAAGAACAAGACTTGGGGGAGTCATAGGTCCCTTACTCCCTGCTTGTCCCATTTCATCAATTATAACAAACAACACAACAGACAACAAAAAGACAAGACAAAGACAACTGCAGACCCAGCAGTCCTTCCTCAACCAGATATCAAGTCTAAGGTTGTGCAAGATATAATCCCAACTCAAAAACACAACCTGCCGCTGGTGGGGATTTTCTCAGTCCCCTGACCGCCTAGGGGGACTCAAACCCCCTGGCAGGTCCCCTGACTGCCTAGAGGGAATCGAACCCCCTGGCAATCTCCCAGTGAAGGGATGGAGCATCCCTGCATCCACTCCAGCCCTGGGAAGCAATGCTGCGTCCAGCTTCTCCCTGGTGGGCTATACCCTGGAGCTCCACAACCACACAGACTAGATCCTGAGGAATAAAATCTCAAGATCTTACCTCCAGAGGCTTTTCCCAGAAATTCTGATGCTGACTCAGTTCTCGTCAGTTGATCCCGGACAAGCCCCCAGAATGTTGGGGTCTGTTATCAAAGGAACGAGACTGAGACAAAGTGAAAGTTATGCAAAGCCTTATTCTATACCAAGCATTAGAAGTCAGACTGACTGGCCAGGGGAACGAGACTGAGACAAAGTGAAAGTTATGTAGAGCTTTATTCTATGCCAAGCATTTGAAGTCAGACTGAACGGCCAGGGCCGCCTCTGAAGAGAGTGACCCCCTCCTAATCTCACAGGCTGGTTTTATAGGGCATAACCGCAGACCCAAAGTACGTGGCTTCTATTGCTAAGGCGTTTACTCCCAGAATTGATACCCGGAACCATACCAGGAACTACTGGGGCGTATATTCCCAGAATGAAGTCTGTGGATGTAAACAACAATATGGCTACCTAGGCAATATGGAGTTGCTCTAGCTAAGCAGGCCCTAATAGTTAAACAGGTTTTAACATCAAATTGGCCCTAACAGCAGACTCAGCAACTGAGTCACCCAGGTGCCCAAGAAACTATTTTCTGGGGATGTAAGTTTGCTGAGATTACAAAGAAAACATGTTTAGACTTACCTTAGATCCAACTCTAATGAGAACACTTTTAACCACTCTATAATATTACTTTGAATTAGACATCTATTTAACTAATTCCTGTTTCTTTCCAACCCCAAATTCCCTATACTCAAAACACTAAGTCTTTCTAATTCACTGACGCTGTCATTACTCTCACATATACATACTTTGAATCATGCTTTCTCTTTTCTGACATACACTTGCCCTTACTATCTTAAGGCTCATGCTCTTTCATCCTAAGATGCTCCACAGGTGATATTTTCTTCTGTGTTTTCAGAAAACAGAACAAATCAGCTAAACTCAATGATCTCTCCTCAGGAAGATGGTAATGACCCCCCAACCCCGTTACTCCCCTATTACATGTCACATTGCCTTACATTCATTTAATTATGTATCAGCTTGCTCATAGATGGTAAGATCATGGATGCACAGAGATAAGACCTTTTCATCTGGTGTCCCCAGTAAATGTATTCTACTACACATTGCACATTCTCAATAATGGTTTGGTGAATAAATAGATGAATGATCTTGATTATATCTACTATTATTGATGATCAGCAGATAATATCTTTGTTGCATTGCTAGAAATTATGACAAGGTACTTAAATCTTTTCCTGTATCTTAGAGCAAGCTCATATGGACTTGTTATTGGCTTTCTCAAATATAAATAGATCGTGTAATTTATTTTACTTAAGTCTTTGGGAAGTTTTCTAATCCTTGATTCTTTATTTTACAGCTATCAATATTGTATCTTTCATAGAACTGTATAATTCATTTTCATAGAAATCAATCCCCTATAATTATATGCTAAGTTGAGTCATATTTTGTTTGATGTCTGTCTTTCCTCAAATTCTACATACTCCATAAGACTCAATGATTTGATGAAATTTTGTCTCTAGAAACTATCATAGATTATGGCACAGAAGTGGAATTTAGCACAAATGAATAAATCGTTGTCATAATTCTGAGTCTGAAAAAAATCAATTATTTTGGCACAAAGTCTTACAAAAATATTATGTGTTGACTAGAATCTCTAAATGATACATGTGAGATTAAATCATGCCTAAGTTCTAAAAATACTTTTAAACAATGAAACTTTTGGATTTAGGCAAAAATAAACTCAAGTTATAAGTGCTTCTATAATAAAATTTATATTTTATTATAATAGCAACTTCCTCAAAATAAATATTAAATGACCTTGGCTTCTGAAGATTAATTGAATTATAAAACTAGGGGTATGATTATACTCTAGGATAATCCAGTGGTATGAAACCTAGCTGTACCTGGTAATGCTGATTATTGCCAGAAAACAAAGTATTTTTGAAAAATCCTGGAGTGCTTAAATGAAAATTGAACCACTTAAAAGACATTTCATTGGCCAAATGGGGAAAATATGAGCACTGTAATAAGAATAATAATTATAACTAATTGTCATAAAATAACTGTATTAAATCATGTCTTTAACTATATTTGTAAATAGAAAAATTACTAGTAAATTATAGAAATAGGTATAAAAAGATGCCAGTAATACAGAAAAAGGGTGGATTTTACAGGTGGTTGATTTTTAAATTAAATTCTGTTTAGAAGATATCAACATATATGTGTATTCTCTGAATATTCTCTTAAGTATATATTGGATTATACAACATGTATTTATAGTATATTCTGTTGTTAGCAGGGAATGGGGAATGAGAAGTGGAAACTATAAATATCTCCAATAGTTCTAAAAACATTAGAAATAGAATTAATAGTGGTTACACTGGAGATCATGTACAAAGGTACTCTAATAACGTATTGCAAGATAAGTGATTAGTTAAATGTCCTAAGACAAATGCTGAAGGTATAGGTTCCATCTATCTATTTCTAACAACAACAACAATAACAAAACTTCTAACTTTCACTCCTTATTACATAAGGTAATTCGAAAGATATACTGAAGGCTCTTTTATGCATCCAGATGAGGTCAGTACTTAGTAACAGCTGCACAATGCACACTGATATTTGAAAACACATTATGCAGGTTTCAGAATGGAGGGATAAGGAGTCCAAATAGGACAATACAGCAGTAGAAAAAATGAGGGGGGATGGGCAAAATGGTGAAAGGAGTGGGAGATACAGGTTTCTAGTTATGAAATAAATAAATCATGAGAATAAAAGGTACAGTATCAGGAATATAGTCAATGATATTACAAAGTGTCCTATGGTGACAGACGGTAGCTACCCTTGTGGGAGATCATAGCATAATATATAGAGATGGTGAATTACTATATCTGTACCTGAAACTAATGTAACATTGTGTGTCTACTATATTTAAATTAAAAAAAAAAAAATCCAAAGGCAGAAAGAGAGATGTAACTAAACTTTGTGTTATGTTTGGGACAAATACAAGCTTAAGGAGAGATCAGAAAATTGTTGAAGAATTTTTTGATAGGTTTCTTTATGGAGAGAAAGGCTAAATGTTGTGTTGTTTCAGTATAGATGGGTTTTGCAGTTCAAATTGTTTATTTCCAACTGCCATGGAAATAGACTGTTTCCTGAAAATTTAGGTTCTCTCTGTGAGCCCCTTCTCTGTTTCTGTTAGATAAATCTACTCCATCAGCTCCTTCCTTACTCAGACTCCTTTTGTGGCAAAAAAGGGATATAATATTTGTATCTCAGGGTTTACCTCTATTCTAAAAAAGTGTTTTCCCCTTGGTTTTTCTTTGAGTTTTGCTCTCTCTCTCAGATGTCCCTTCATTCTTCTCTCCACCTCAATATGCATTCACTTCTGCCTAAGCTCGTTATTTATGGTATTCTTTACAAATTTGGGGATCTACAGATCGTATTTACCTTAGTTTGTAGTTATCTTAGTTTGACTAGATGTAAACCAGACAAGGAGATGACAATAGACAGATAATATATAATTGGTTATTTTAAAACTGTTAATTTCTTTAAAACAGACAATATCTGGTATATTTAGCCACATTCAACTAGAAATAATAACGTTTTAATTCTAGTTCTTTCTCACAGAATGACAGACATTGCTAAACTTTTTTGCATTTACACATTATACAGTCATTTATTGCTCACATATTTATTTGTGCTGTCAATGGAAATAAGGAATATTTTGGAAAACATTGTGCAGGCTGTAATAGGAGGAGGCAGTAAAAGCATCACTGATGCTTAAGCATATATAAGGTTAGGCACTGCATATTCTGTATGTCAAATTTTATACAAAATTAAGTCTCTAACAACATTCTTCATTTATTAGGGGCAATGTCTTATTTATTTACCTTTCTTTTTTAAATTAGGTTTGGGCACTAAAAGAGCAATTTAAAATTGTGATGGAAATATCTGTGTCTCAGAAACAAACTGCCCCAAACAAATTGTTTATATAGTAAGTAATCCTATTGTATTCAATCATCTATACATATTATGCTGTTGTCAAAAAATGATGACAAATATAAGCAATCAAACATGGTAAATTTGTTTTCATTAGAAAGCTTTTCAATAGTAATTCTTTTTTGCTTCCTGATCTTCTTATATGTAACCTCTAGGAACTGCTAGAAGATGAGAGGCAAAGAGATTGCCTGACTGCTTCTTATTTCCTCCCCTGAGATTTTTCTGCTGCTTCCAGCAAGCTTAAAATAATCTCTACATAAACAAATCTATTCTTTTGTCTTTCTTAGTCTTATCTGTCAAGTCCATTTCAAGAGTGTGGGTATGAACGAAATAATGATATGGATTGAGAGATTCACTAAGTCTTATACAAGACTTGAATATTAATGTGGCAAATGCCTGGCTTTTGTGGAGGGAAATCATAGGAGAGGGTCATATTGATATTTCTTATGGTGATACTAGATGTTATATTAGTTTCAGTAAAAGAAATAAGTGAGATAAAATAAAACAGATTTAATGTGAAGTATATCAAATTTAGTACTATAAATTACCTGATAGCATTTTTAAATATTTATGGTGTTAAAAAGTTTAGCCATATATATTTTATTCCCACAAATTATCCTGGGACAAGGTTAAGCATGAAGATCAGAAATATATTTAATATATACAGATCAGAGCAGTGTATACAAGGCCCAGAGACCTGAGTTGGACAACATCCAGACCAGTAAGCTTCCAAAGCTTAACATGTACACATGCATATTTTCTACCAGTAAAGCATTCACATGTATTCAACTAACTTGGATATATATGTGCAAAATAGCCAAGCCCTTGAAACAAATCAAAGGTTCATCATGAGTAAAATGAATAAATGTAATATGGAATATTCGCACAGTGTAATACTATACTTCAGTAAAATAAAATGAACTCCTACTAAATGCAACAAGGATTATTAATTACACAGAAATGTGCTGAATGAAAGAAGCCAGAAACAAAGGAATACATACCTTGTTTTTCACGACATGAGTTTAAAAAACAGACAAAACTAATTTATAATGATGTTATTGATTAGGAAGAATCAGAGGGAGGTTGCTGTGGTGCTGGTATTTTTTATTTTTTATCTTAATTTTAATTTTGAAAGTTAACCTAGTTCTAGACTTAAAATGTCTGACTTTATTTCACACTTATATTTTAAATATGTGGAAAAGGAGTTTCCAAATGCATTTTTAATATTAATTATTTTAAATGTGTTATATTCTCAGAGAGATGACATGAACGTTCCCATCATAAACAGAGCTTGTAAATTGGTTGGGGTGTTAAATCTTTTTTAAACAACAAACTATTAATTCCATAATAAAGAATTTGTTTTGAAATAAGAAATAACATTTTATGGAAATACAGGGGGAAAATCAGTTAGTTCCAAAGAGGGATCAAGAAAATGTCCATGGAGTATAATTTAAACTTGTAAATGAAAGGTTAGTTAGAATTTTAATAAGTAGAAGAGCATTGGCAGGATTTGTTTAACAGAACATGTTAAACTTAACAAATCATGTTAAACTATAAAACCATAGGCTGCTTAAGCCAGGCAAAGTGTGCTTAATTCTGTAACAAATACTGTCATCATATAATCAATCACATTTCATTCAACAGTGGTGACTCTGACATTTCTAAATGAGGAAATTTTTCTTTTCCAGCCAAAATATAACCAGTTCATGGATAACCTTTCCAATCTACAGCAGAATTTGGAGGAAAAGGGAAGTCAACTGAGCAGTAAAACTGAGAGAGCAGAGAAAAAAGTCATTTCTGGAATAGTAGGGGGCAGGCAGTTCTGAAAATCATTAGAAAGATAGTGACCATTCTCACATACTCCATAGGGTTTCAGTTTCTGTTAGCAAAAATTGTATTTTTACATATAAAAGTGTATCAGAAGAAAAGATAGTGAAGTGTGAATAGTAAGAATTTGAACCCATAGAAGCTGAGAAATCTGCAGTCATTATGGAATCTCTGATACATATAAAGTAACAATTTTGCTAAAGAGCAGGGTGCTGTATAGACAGCAGTAGGCACAAAGATAAGTGATAATGCAGCACCATGACTGAGGGGACAGAGCCATTTTTCTTAAACATTTCTATAATTGTCTAATTGAAGACAATATAATATTGAAATTAGACTAGAATTCTTTTAAATGAAGTAATAAATTGCAGTTTATTCCACTGTTAGGTTAAAAAAGTCTCAACAAAATCTTGGTGCAGTAAATATCATTGATCCTGAAAAAAGGAAAAAGGTCCATATGTGACATGATGAAGTTGGAGGGAGACTTCAGTTATGGTAAAGACCCAAGACCAGGTCCCATCCACACAAACACCCTATCCTGCATGCTCACAAGCAATCAGGGGTAGCAGTGCCGCCAAGATAGAGCCAAATACCTAAAGCTCAGGATTTAGTCAGGGGATGACAAAATACTACAGTTTACAAAGGCAGATTGATCCTATCTGTGGATCCTATGTAGTTTGGATAAAACACACTGGAGCTTAGTTATCAGAGGACTGGACTGATACAGAGAATGATAAATCATTAGCCATCATGCAGGGATAAAAAGACCCCACTTTTGAGGTGCTATGCAGAATAAAAGAAAAGGAGAAGATACATGAGCTTGAAAAACTGCTGGCTCTAGAGCTAGCCCTTTGCAAAGACAAACTCCTATGGAGGGATATTCTAGGTTATTGAATGCCTGATAATAAAAGGATTAGGGCAAATCCATTTTTGTAATAGGATTAGAATGTTTACAGGGAGCGAGAGACCCAAGAATCAAGTATTGACAGTTGAGGCTTGGGCAAATCTGCATCTGAGAAATGGAGTAAGACCTGAGGAAATTAGGAACAAGACAGAATGTATTCTTTATAAGAACTGACTATAGCAATTGCAGGCCTTGAGAGGTGTAATATTTAAAATACAGAAATATAGAAAAGTATCAACAGTCAACAAACACACATATTTCCTTTAGCAGAATAAAGCTCAATATTTATTTCCAGTCTATCTTTACCATACATACATTTTAAGTATTCTAATATATGCATACTTTTTCCTTTACAAACAGTTGCATAGAACAGATAAAGTAAGTCCCCTTGGAACATTTCCTCTACCACTGACAAGTGTCTTTTTACTTTCTTCATCTTCAGAGGAAATCACTGTCATATGCTTGGAGTACATCATGCCAGATAGTTCTATTCTTTTTTCTAAATAATACCAATTGTTTTCTAAACTGACTGTACTAATTCACTCCGCCATTAGAGAGATATAGCAACTGTTTAACCTTTTGCATGCTACATTTGATATTTTCAAACTTTAAATATTTTTCCAAAGATAAAAAATACAAATAGAAACATGATCTCAATCAATTTATGTGTAGATCGCTTTGATATCTCTGATGAAAATCAAATAACTGTGTAAATGCTAGTCTATTTATAGCCTCTCTATTTTGTTCCATTCCTGTATTTGTTATCCCTTATGCCAGTATGATGTTGTTCTGTTGACTGAAGATTTATGTTAAGTCTTGAATCAGGTAGTAGATTCATCCAACTTTGTTTCTTATTATTGTTTGTCTTTTCCACTTCCTTTGCATTTCACATAAAATTTAGGCTCAGCATGTCAGTTTCTTAAAAAAGCCTCCTGGGATTTTGATTGGGAGTACACTGAACCTGTAAATCAGTTTCAGGAGAACTGACATCTTAACAATATTGAGCCTTCTGATCTGTGATCATGATATATCTTTCTATTTATTTATTTGGGTTTTACCCAGTTCCTCTCAGCAATATTTTATGGCTTTCAGTGTAAAAGTTGTGAACATCTTTTGTTAAATGTATTCCTATTTTGGGGTTTGATGGTATTATAATGTAATAATTCTACTTTTCAATCATTTATTAACAGTGTATATAAGTTTGCATTTTTAAATGTAGACCTCCATCTTGCAATCTTGCTAAATTCACATATTAGTTCTAATGTAGGCATATTTTGATTTATTGTGTTTTTAACAAATTGAAGGTTTGTGGCAAGGTTCCACCAAGCAAATCTACTGGCACCATTTCTCCAACAGCATTTGCTCACTTCATGTCTCTGTGTCACATTTGAGTAATTCTCACTATATTTTGAAATTTTTCATTATTATTATATTTGTTATAGTGATCTGTAATCAGTGATCTTTGCTGTTACAATTTTAATTATTTTGGGTTGCCACAAAGCTTGCTCATATAAGACAACAAACTTAATCCTCTGACTGCCTCACCAACTAACTGTTTCCCTATCTCTCTCCTTCTCCTTGGGGTTCCCTACTCCCTGAGATACAGCAATATTCAAATTAGGCCAATTAATAACTCTGCAGTGGCTTCTAGGTGTTCAAGTGAAGAAGTACACATCTTTCACATTAAGTCAAAAGAGAAATGATTAAGCTTAGTGAGGAAGGTATGTGAAAAGCCAAGATAGGCCAAAATCTAGGCCTCTTGAATCAAACAGCCAAGTTGTGAATGCAGAGATAAAGTTCTGGAAGGAAATTAAAAGTGTATCCCAGTGAACACACAAATGATAACAAAACAAAACAGACTTACTGTTGATATGGAGAAAGTTTCAGTGGTCTGGATAGATTAAATCAGCCACAACATTTCTTTAATCCAAAACACAATCCAGAGCTAAGCCCTAACTCTCTTCAATTCCATAAAGGCTGAGAAAGCTGAAGAAGCTGCAGAAGTCTGAAGCTAGCAGAGGCTGGTTCATGAAGTTTAAAGAAAGGTACCATCTCCGTAACATAAGAGTGTATGGTAAAGCAGCAAATGCTGATGTAGAAGCCATAGCAAATTATCCAGGAGATCTAGGATAATTAATAAAGGTGGCTACACTAAACAACAGATATTCAATGTAGGCAAAATAGCCTTCTATTGGAAGAAGATGCCAGAAGATGCCATCTCAGACTTCGATAGCTACAGAGAAGTCAATGCATAGCTCCAAAGCTTCAAAGGACAGGCCGATTCTCTTGTTTGGGACTAATGCAGCTGCTGATTTTAAATTGAAGCCAGTGCTCATTTACCATTGTGAAAATCCTAGGGCCCTTAAGAATGATGCTAAATGTATTCTGTCTGTGCTTTATAAATGGAACAACAAAGCCTGAATGACAGCACATCTGTTATGACATGATCTACTGAACATTTTAAGCCTACTGTTGAGATCTGCCACTTAAAAAAAAAAGATTTCTTTCAAAATATTACTGCTTACTAGACTGCAGCTCGTCATCCAAGAGTTCTGATGAAGATGTACAATGAAATTAATGTTGTTTTCATACCTACTAACACAACATCTATTCTGTAGCCCATGGATCAAGGAGTAATTTAAACTTTAAAGTCTTATTATTTAAGAAATATTCTCATAATACCATAGCTGCCATAAATAGTGATTCCTCTGATAGATCTGAGCAAATTAAATTGAAAAACTTTTAGTAAGAATTCACCATCCTAGATGCCATTATAAACATGTGTAACTCATGGAAAGAGGTCACAGTATCAACATTAACAAGGGGTTGGAAGAAGTTGATTCCAAACCTCATGTATGACCTTGAGTGATTCAAGATTTCAGTGCAGGACATTACTGCAGATGTGTTATAAACAGAAAGAGAACTAGAATTAGAAGTAGAGCCTGAACATATGATGGAATCATTGCAATCTCATAATAAAACTTTAATGGATGAGGAGTTGCTTTTACGGATGGGTAAGAAACCTGTTTTTGAGATGGAATCTACTCTTGGTAAAGATGCTGTGAGGATTGTTGGAATAAGATTTAGGATGTGACATAAGCATAGTTGATAAAGCAGTGACAGAGTTTTCAGAGGAAGGGCTACAGTTTTGAAAGTAGTTCTACTGTGGGTAAAATGTCATCAAACAGCATCACATGCTACAGAATATTGTTCATGAAAGGAAGAGTCAATCCAATTGGCAAACATCCCTGTGTATTTTTTTTAAAAGATTTATTTATTTATTTGAGAGAGAGGAAGAAAGTGAGCATGGGAAGGGGTGCAGGAAGAGGGAGCGAGAAACCTTAGCTGACTCCTTACTGAGTGTGGAGCTTGCTGTGGGACTTGATCTCAAGACCCTGAGATCATGACCTTAATTGAAATCAAGATTTGGATGTTCAACTGACTGTGCCACCCAGAGACCCATTGTGTCTTCTTTTAAGAAATTGCCATAGTCACCCCAACTTTTAGCAATCACCACCCTGATCAATCAGCAGCTATTAACATCAAGGCAAAACTCTTCCCCAGTAAAAAAATTATGACTTGCTGAAGGGTCAGATGTTGGTTAGCATTTTTAGCAACAAACTAATTTCAAATTCAGGTATGTACATTGTGTTTTTAGACATAATACTATTGCACACTTAATAGATTACAGTGAAGAGTAAACATGATTTTTCATGCACTAGGAAACCAAAAATTTCATTTCACTTGTCTTATCGCCTTATTCACTTTGTTGCAGTGGTCTGAAACCAAACCCCTAATATTTCTGAGGTATGCTTATAATTTTATAGGTTACTTAAAACATTTTGTATATACAATGATGTCATCTCTGAATTAAGGTAATTTTAATTCTTCCTTTTTAATCTTTATGCCTTCCATTTCCTTTTATTGCATTACTGCAGTTTTCCTGAAGCTCTAATTAGAATTTGAGTAGAAGTGGCACCCTTGCCTTGCTATTACTAATCTTAGGGGAAGAGCTTTTAGTATTTTGTCACTAAGTTTGATGTCAGCTGTAGCTGTATGTACCATGTATGAAAATGCTGTATGTAGCATGCATGAAAATGATTATATAGTTTTTCTCCTTTATTGTGTTAATTTAGTAAATTATTATTTTTTTCTTCAAATGTTAACACAACCTTGTATTTCTAACAAAAATGCTATATTCTTATCACATTGGGATTTGATTTGCTAGTAAGTTATGTGTATGGTCATAAGGAATATTCATTTGTACTTTTTAAATTTTTATTTTTTAGTAGTATTCTGTCAGATTTGGCCATACAAAATGAATTAAGAAGTGTTCCTTCTTCCTACATTTTCTAAGAAGACTTGATAAAACTGATGTTTATTTCTTAAATTATTGATAGAATGTATTAATAGTATCTATCATTACCAACCATCTTTATTATTTTTGGAAGATTAGATTTGCTATATGACATCATTTACCTTCACCTGAGGACTTCCTTTAGCATTTATTGTGCTGTATATCTGCTAGTGACAGATTCTTAAGTTTTTATTTAATTTTTTAATCTGCAGGGATCTTTATTTTGCCTTCTTTTTAGAAAGATATGTTTGCTTTATACAGAATTCTGTGGTCAGCCAGTGACTACAGATAATTTTGTACAATTTTGTACAAACACTTGAGTGTTTGGGCTTTTTCCAAATTCTGAGGTCTGGCTCTTCAAACCAGAAAAATTGCCTTTTATATTGTAGTCGTACCCATACTACACAGAAGAAGGACAAGCCTCAAGAATAAAAATCCACAAAAAATGAGAAACTCACCTGTGTCATAATCTTCTTATGGACCCATTTTTTTGAAGGGGTCCAGATTTTATAGTTATTATCTGCATTAAGCTATGTTTAGCAGGAGCTTAATCAGCTTTATGGATACTGCATTCTTTATCTCTCTCCTTCATTATTCTTTCCTTTTCCCTTTTTTTTCATAGAGCTATTTTTTAAAGTCAGTTTACAGAATGCAATAAATAAATTTGTATTTTATTTTTTTTTAAAGATTTTACTTATTTATTTGTCAGAGAGAGAGAGGGAGAGAGAGCAAGCACAGGCAGACAGAATGGCAGGCAGAGGCAGAGGGAGAAGCAGGCTCCCTGATGAGCAAGGAGCCCGATGTGGGACTCAATCCCAGGACGCTGGGATCATGACCTGAGCTGAAGGCAGCTGCTTAACCAACTCAGCCACCCAGGCGTCCCAATAAATTTGTATTTTAGAACAATTACATCTTATCAGGGTCTACTTTTTGCCTTTTTACTTTCTGTTCATGTGTATATGTGCACATGTGCATGTGTTTGTGTAAAGGCAAATTTATGATAAGTGAATTTCCTCCTAGTTTTTATTACTTTTTTAAAATTTTACATTAACTCTATTTATCAGAATACTTTGTAAAGTGTTGTTCTGTTGTAAAATAAGAGGTTTTTTTCTCTTTTACTGAAGTATGTCTTTTCCACATATATCTAAAGTGCTATCTTTTCCAATATTTTCTATGTGTACCTTTGTCTCTTTACATAACTAAGATCATACTATTTGGTAGCAGGTACAACACAGACTTTTTAAAAAACATACTAATTTTCTAATTAAATTTTGGTAGGTTGATTTTTTTTTAAGGCGTACTGTGTTTTAATGCTTCTCAATTTTAACATGTGTAAGATTTTCCAAGAGAGCTTATTAAAGCACAGAATTCTGGGCCTTGTCTCTAGATTCTGATACAGTGGATCTGGAATAGAGACCAAGACTTTGCATTTACATAATGACCCCAGGTAACAGTCATGCTGCCTGTTTGAGGATCACACTTTGAGTAATTCAACTTGAGCTTACTTGGACATTCCTTTAATTTGAACATTTAAGAAACATTATAGGTTTGCTATTGCCAATAAATTTGACTGCTGTTGCCTCTTTCTTAAAATGTTTTTTTATGATTCTAGTGAAACAAGGATCTGGACATTTTAAAATATTTTATGCAGATTTTTGAAAGGTTTTCAGAATGATTTGTTAAATTTATAAGCTTGTCAACAATCAGTTTACTCCTATATCATCACTATGATTGGCCATTGTGATTATAATTTATTATTTTTTATTTTGACAGGTGATATGTATTACTGTGTTTTTCTTTATTTTGTACTCATTATTATTTTTCTTATGTAGTCCTTATTGTGCCTAGAAGATATATTTCTATTGATTTATTTGTCAAATCCTAATACATTTAAAAAAGCAAGTTAAAAACAGTAATGTTTCAGGAAACTAGCTGAAGGAAGATAGAATACAGGAAACCTCAGTGGCTATATAATACCTGAGCCATTGATTTGTTCTGAACCAAAGCTTCTTTTTCTCCACAGAGTGAAACCCTCATTTATGAAATGGTTCATGACTAACAATAAAAAGCTAGGCTGGATGAGGGATGGGGCATTGTGTGATTTCCACAATCAGAGGAAGACAGATCCTAATGCAATACAGGACAGTGCCATAGTCAGAGAGGACTGTGCTGGCTAGGTTGCACAACTGAAGTTGAGCAGAATAAATGTGCCAAGCAAATAATAAGACCTTACTTTCAGAAGAAAAAAATACAAAATAAAAATTGCCAAGTCTCCTTTAAGAAGACCATCACTAATAAAAATTTCATGAATCAGAACACTTGAGAATCAAGCACTTTGTTTATTTAACTAATGTGCTGAAAACTGCCATAGTGCACGTTGAAAGGATATTGTATTTAAAATCTAGTTAATCAGGGGCACCTGGGTGGCTCAGTGGGTTAAGCTGCTGCCTTCGGCTCAGGTCATGATCTCAGGGTCCTGGGATCGAGTCCCACGTCGGGCTCTCTGCTCAGCGAGAAGCCTGCTTCCCTCTCTCTCTCTCTCTCTGCCTTCCTCTCCGTCTACTTGTGATCTCTCTCTGTCAAATAAATAAATAAAATCTTTAAAAAAAAAAAATCTAGTTAATCAAAGAAGGCAATAGTTAACTCTGATAGGGAGGTTTCATATTAGAGGTAATGTAAATAAAATCTGTTCTTTATGACAAATACACTTTACGTGTAGTTTCCTCTTATTCAAAGTAAAGAGATGTGTTCATTTTTTTTAGAAGTTTTATTTAAATTCCATTTAGTTATTATATGGTGTATTATCAGTTTCACGGGTAGAATTTAGTGCTTCATCAGTCGCATATAACACCCAGTACTCAGCACTCAAGTGCCCTCCTTAATGCCCATCACTCAGTTAACCCATCACCCCTCCTATATCCCCCTCCAGCAACGCTCCTTCTGGTCCCTACAGTTAAGAAGTTTACCTCTTATGGTTTACTTCCCTCTCTGCTTTGTCTTATTTTATTTTTCTTTCTTTCTTCTATGTCCATCTGTTTTTGTTTCTTAAATTCCACCTATGAGTGAAATCAAATGGCATTTGTCTTTCTCTGACTTATTTCACTTAGCATAATACCCTCTAGCTCCATCCATGTTGTTGTAAATGACAAGATTTCATTCTTTTTGATGGTTGCATAACATTCCATTGTATATAAATACCACATCTTTTTTTAAAAGATTTATTTATTTGAGAGAAAGACAAAGAGAGAGAGATTAAAAAAGAGAGTGCAGGGGAGAGAGGCAAAGGGGGAGGGAGAGAGAGAATCTCAAGCAGACTCTGCACTGAGCTCAAAGCCTGATGAGGTGCTCGATCTCACAACCCTGAGATTATGACCTGAGCTGAAATCAAAAGTCAGATACTTAACTGACTGAGCTGACCCAGATGACCCTATGTACCACATCTTCTTTATCCATTCATCTGTCAGTGGAAACCTGGGTTCTTTCCATAGTTTGGCTATTGTGGACATTACTGCTTTAAACATTAGGGTGCATGTGCCCCTTTGAATCACTATTTTTGTATCCTTTTGATAAATACCTGTTAGTGAAACTGCTGGGTTGTAGGATACTTCTATTTTTAACTTTTTCAGGAACCTCCATACTGTTTTCCAGAGTGGCTGCACCAATTTGCATTTCCACCAACAGTGTAAGATGGTTCCCCTTTCTCCACATCCTTGCCAACATCTGTTGTTTCCTGAGTTGTTTATTTTGCCATTCTGACTGGTGTGAGTTGGTATCTCATTGTGGTTTTGATTTGTATTTCCCTGATGCTGAGTGATATTGAGCATTTTTCAATGTGTCTGTTAACCATTTTATGTCTCCTTTGAAAATGTATCTCTTCATGTCTTCTGCTTATTTCTTGACCGGGCTTTTTGTTTTTTTGGGGTGTTGAGTTTGATAAGTTCTTTATAGATTTTGGATACTAGCCCCTAATCTGAGATGTCATTTGCAAATATCTTCTCCCATTCTGCAGGTTGCCTTTTAGTTTTGTTGATTGTTTCCTTTGCTGTGCAAAAGCTTTTTATCCTGACAAAACAATCTACATTCAGTGCAATTCCTGTCAAAATATCATCAGCATTTTTCACACAGCTGGAAAAAACAATTCTAAAATTTGTATGGAACTAAAAAAGACCCTGAATAGCCAGAGGAATGTTGAAAAAGAAAACCAAAGCTGGAGGCTTTTTCTGTACTTCAAGCTGTATTACAAAACTGTAATCATCAATGCAGTATGGTACTGGCATAAAAACAGACACATAGATCAATGGAACAGAATAGAGAACCCAGATATGGACTATCAACACTATGGTCAACTAATCTTTGACAAAGAAGGAAAGAATATTCAATGGAAAAAAGTCTCTTCAATGAATGGTATTGGAAAAATTGGACAGCCACATGCAGAAGAATGAAACTGGACCACTTTATTACACCCTATGCAAAAATAAATTCAAAATAGATGAAATACCTAAATGTGAGGCAGGAATCCATCAAAATCATAGAGGAGAACACAGGTAGTAACCTCTTTGAACTCAGCTGCAACAACTTCTTGCCAGCCATGTCTCCAGAGGCAAGGGAAACAAAAGAAAAAATGAACTATTGGGACTCCTCAGGTGATATGTTCATGTTTTTAACATTTTATGGCAGGGTTGATTATTCTACAACCATGGCCATAGTGGGATGGACACTAAGGCCAATAGTGGCAACTGAAAAATTATTCAGAGTGAGGTTCCAAAGTGCAGAGAGATAAAATCTGTTGTAAAACATGTTCCTGAGGATGCATTAGCAAGTACTTGGTTTGAGAAAAACAAAACTGAAGGGGTACAGTAAGTCTGAATACAACTCAATATCTTCACAGGTTCCAGGTACCCTTCAGTAGTCCAGGGTTCAAGGACAAGGCAACCAGTTTGGCCAAAGTTCAAATTTGACATGCTATACATTGTTAAATATGGAACCCAATCCTTGAGGACAGGACAGCAGAAAAGTAGATACAGTATCTCCACAAAATATACCTGTATTTATGAATAGCTGCCTCAGTTTCACTAGGGTTTAGCACAATATTCAGGAAGTGTTCACACATAACTATCATTGAGCTCATCACTATTGCTCACCAATATGATAAAACTATGGCAGCACCAAGACCTTTGATATTATGTGTTCCAGTTCTTCCAGGCATACAATACAGCCCCCACAAGCTATCAAGTACTTTTCATATTTACTAAGCCATAATTCAAGGTCTTGATAACCTGACATGTCATGTTCTTCTCCTGGTATTAGCCAAAAGGCTGAGAAGCAATAGCATGGCATGTTCTCATCTGTCACACTGAAATACTTGCAGATTTAATATATTAGTCAATACCTAGTTTGCTCAATGATTGTCCACATCTGGTCACGTGGAAAGCCAGAGTCTCAATGTATTCTTCACAGCTGGAATCAATAAATACCCAGATGTTTTGAAGTCTAGAGTGGAGTTCTACATCAAAGCTTTCACAGTTTGCATCTGACAGTACTTACAGCTAAGTTATTACCCACTTTATTCAGCTATATTTTCTCAGACAAACTGCTCAACTCTGACAGCATACCTAAACAGAAAGTTTGTAGAAATACTTTGGGGCTTATATCAGTCAGGACTGAACTACTAAAATATAAGCCACTCTGAGTGTTTAAAACAGAAGGACTTTCATGCAATGGATACACAGTTGAAGAGAGAGACTAGGAAAGTGATCAGGAATAGGTTATCTGGAGAGGAGATACAAAGATATAAGTTTACGTAGACCACTTTAAAGTTGAGAACTATTGTGGATCATATTCTTTCCAAGGTCACTTTCTAACTTTAACTTAGGAAAATCTAAGTTTTTTCTTCTTCTAAACCCATGTAAACACTATCATCCCCCACATCCATACACATGTACATTCATCCAATCATAAAACCAAAGCTATGCATTAAGAACTGGAGTAACAGTTGAAGACATAAAGACTCCATCTCATATTAGTTCTTCCTAGGTAAACTTTAAGGCCTGGAGCTAAGTTGACCATTTCTTTCCCTGCCCATATCTCCATGACCCCCATACAATGTAGATATCTCATTTGTTTTTGCAAATATAGAGAATGGCATTAACCTTAGAGTATGCAATTTTTAGTTCACTTTCTGTTCTACCGATGGACTATGTCTTGTTTCCAACACAGTGTACAGGTCAGGCTGAACACTGAATAAAAATCTATTAAAGGAAAACTATTAATGAATGACTAAAATGTTCTAAATCCTTGGGAGCATTTCTGAAATATATATAGAGATTTTTGTAGAGATTTTCTTAGGAGGTTTCATGCCTCACAAAAGAAGAGAAGCTCAAGAATATCTCAAACTATGTTTAGGAACTTGTAGATAGTGAAATAGTGGCAATAGTATCCCAATAAACTGAATGTTTGTCTAGCATTAAGATTATGAGTTTTATCCCCCTTGGGTATTTCTGAAAATGCAAACAAAAATGCAATTTGTCATGCAGAAAAGCAATCACTTGCCTTCTTTCTGGACCCAATAAGAAGGAACTGTCCTGAAGATATTTCTAGGATTCCCATAGGCCTGGTCTTTATTTAAATGCCTTATGTATAGCCAAGCATCATTATTTTTCCTACAATATTTCATAATATCTATTTGCCAATCAATCTATTTATGTATCAACAATACCTATCCAAATCTATATAATTTGAATTGACTCAACTTTCATTCCGCTCTTCCTAGCAGAAGAAGTTGTAAAACTTAAACACTATATTAACCTTTGGTTAGTTAGAATTCTAACTAACACTTTGGTGTTAGAATTCTGGATATCATTTAGGTTCCTTCCATTAATTTTACTCACATAATATTTCATGAGCAGAAGAAAGGCAACAGCGATTCTCCATAAGCTACTGGCTGATAATGGCAGTAAGCATGGTTATAATTTGCTTCGACAGAGTTCATTAGCCATTGTATATCTTCCTGGCAAGAGCATGTGCACTGTGACTTGAAATATGAAACTGAAGCAAACATACTAAGATATAGGGAAAAAAGCCACGCAGAAAAAAGAGAAAATACAAATGTTGTGAAATAAGGGCAGAATGAAGACTAAACTAGATGTGCTTCATGCATAGGGAAGAGGATGGAAGATGGAAACCAGATCCATTTCATTACAACCTTGCAGTCCATGGAAAATTATTAAGGAAAGTTATTACTTAATTTATAATGGAAGTCCATTGGTAAGCTCAAAGAAAGAAGTAATATGATCTGGTAACATATTAGAAGAATGGCTGCTGATGAAAGATGGTGTGTAGGGAGCCAAGATAGGACACAGGGGAGACATCAATCATGTAGTCAAAAAAGGATGATAATTCACATTAAGATAGTAATGATGAAAATATTAAGATTTTACTAATTCAGAATGTATCTTCATTTATGCTGTTATATTTACTCATTTGAGGTATGACTTCTATCTGCATCTGAGTTTCTTCAAACTTTGCTAATGAGATTTTTCTCATAGTTTCACCATTTAACAAGATACAAATGATTCAGAACAGTTTATTTTACATGTTTCTCTAATGGAAATCCAAACCTCCATTAACTGTGATCAACCCAGATTTATAAGCCATAGATTTTGCACACCTGTATGTTTTTCTTTTGGTATCAAATTCCTGAAGTAAAATAATTTAATCTGGTTTTCAAAATATGAACTTTTCATGTTTGAGTTCAAGATTAGAGCTGGAGTAAACAAAACAAAGGGTACTATAATTTACCCATTGCATTATAATTATATGTAAAATCTTAAAAAGTTTTTTCCTGATAATACCACGATGTGAATGAATGCTGGAAATAAATACTATGACCTGATTTTTGGCAATTACATGCAGATATTTTCGGAGGTCTGGAGATCATTAATTACATTGAAAATATATCTTACACTCCTTCTCTCTCTGAAAGTAGAGAAGAAAACACATTCTAAAATCTTAAACAGGTCACAAAGTATTAGGATGACATATTGTAACAAGATATACTACTACTCATAAAAGCAAAAATACCAAAAGGAAATAGGAAGCTAATTATGAAGCACTATTCTGTGGCATCTTTTGTACTGTGACATATTTAAAAGGCTTTAAAGATGAAGTTAAATGACGTAGTGTAGTAAAACAAGGAGTTAAATATCCTTACTCTCTCCTTCTCTCTGGGAGTCGCCCGCCCGCCAGGAGAATAATACATACTGTTAGCAATCCTGACAGAGACATCCTGATACATCATTTAATAATGAATAACATGAACTTGTCAAAATGGGAAAATGTTTTCTTGAGACTTGGTCGAATAGGTCTTACTGACTGTAATTTATGCAATGTATTTTCATACAGTGTGGAAATATAAAATACATTGATGATCTTTCTCTAGTGATATGGTATTAATGGTGTGTTTTAAATTAGGGCTGTAAAATTTCTAATAATATAATTATTCTTATTATCAGAATACATGCAGGAATATAGTTATCATAGATTATTCAAATGTGTTATGCATCTTTCTTATTGTTGTTTCAATGTCTTTATTTTTTTTTTTTAGGTGTTCCTTCAATATCTGATGATTCTTTATGATTATTTTTTCATTCCTATAAACTAACATTGTTCTAAGAAACCTGAAAGAAAGCTCAGATGTGTGAAAAGAGTTTGTCAACTAATAGGCCTTTAAGTCTGCTGTATATAATGAGACCAGGCTGCTTTATATGGAGCAGCCATTCTCATCTTCATCCACACCAACATCTGTATCTGTAGCCAATTTCCTAAAGAGGACTCAAAGTTTGGCTTAATGTGGTTAGTGAGTTTGAGGTGTGAAAAAGGAGTTCCATGAAATAAGACTCCTCTTCCCACCTTCATCAGGATTTAGTAGGCAGTTTTGCTGATTCTCCTTTCCTAAGAAGTAAGTTTCTTTTCAATAGGAGTAAAGGAAGACATTCCCTTGATTAGGTAGTGACCAGGTTTATCAATTCTCCCCATACACTTGGTTAGATGTCTGCCTTCAGCTCAGGTCATGATCCCAGCATCCTGGGATGGAGCCCCACATCTGGCCCCCTGTTCAGTGGGGAGTCTGCTTCTCCCTCTCCCCCGCTGCTGCTTATGTTCTCTCTCACACTCTCTCTCTCTCTCAAATGAATAAGGAAAAGCTTAAAACAAATAGATGGCTTAGGAATGTCAAAGGATAATGAGACGACTACTCAGTATCTGAAATAAGGAGACAAAGCTTAATTTATTGCTTATTACATTAAGCGAGAGTAATGTCATTTAAGTATAGTCTCTCTGAATCTGACTAGAAGAGACTGATCATCTTATATAACTTTTCTTAGGACGAGTAAGATTTGGGGATTGGTGGACTTTCAAAGGCATCAGTAGGATGTCATAATCTGTAGAAACATGATTACTCAGGTAAGACTAATTGGTTGCTAATTACTAATTGGTTGGCACTTGGAGGTTTATATCTTAGAGTAAATCTGTGATTGGCTAACTTTGATAAATGAGGCACTGTAATTGATTGGTCAATATGTAAAAGTATACTCAGTAAGCAAAGTTTTTGCTTATTGAATAAACAGGCTTAAAACTGGTTTGGGGGACGCCTGGGTGGCTCAGTTGGTTAAGCAGCTGTCTTCGGCTCAGGTCATGATCCCAGCGTGCTGGGATCAAGTCCCGCATCGGGCTCCTTGTTCGTCAGGGAACCTGCTTCTCCCTCTGCCTCTGCCTGCCATTCTGTCTGCCTGTGCTCACTCTCTCTCCCTCTCTCTCTCTGACAAATAAATAAATAAAATCTTTAAAAAAAAAAAAAAGAATATTAAATCTTTAAAAAAAAAAAAAAAACTGGTTTGGATTGCTACCTGTATCATAAAGCAATCAATCTTCTTCTAGACGTGTATGAACTTTCTTTTTCCGGTATTTCTGAACAAACTAAATCAAAGATTGTATATACAGGAATAAGTATATTGTATGGTTTAGTTAAGTACTGAATACATTGTAGTGACTATTATCATTAGTAATATAGTTACTTTTCAATTAAAAAAAAACAGAAAATTAACACAGCTTTCCCTGTTATGCCTCTCTATTGTGAAATTAACCTCTTGGAAACTTCTACTACAATGAACTTTCTCAAAAGTTCAAAATTTATATCTGTGTTATTCTCTACCAATATAAAACTTAAAGAATTAATATTCTTGTACTTTCTGTCTACAGTGAATGCTCTTTATTTCTAATTTATCCATTCAACAAATATGTGCCTATATTTATATATACATACAAATATATATTTCTTTTTTAAAAATTTTATTTATTTTTTTAAATTATTTTTTATTAACATATAATGTGTTATTAGCCCCAGCAGTACAGGTCTGTGAATCGCCAGGTTTACACACTTCACAGCACTCACCATAGCACATATCATCACTAATGTCCATAACCCCACCACCCTCTCCCTACCCTCTATCCCCACCCCCTCAGTTTGTTTTGTAAGATTTAGAGTCTCTTATGGTTTGTCTCCCTCCCAATCCCATCTTGTTTCATTTATTCTTTTCCTACCCTCCAGGGTAGCTCTATTTTCAACTTTTTGAGGAACCTCCATTCTGTTTTCCAGAGTGGTTGCACCAGCTTGCATTCCCACCACAAATATATATTTCTTATATACATATAAATATGTATGTATACCAATATGGTTATATATATATTTTTTGTATATCTATATATACAAAATCCACACACACACACACACACACACACACACACACATAAATACACAAGGGTGGGAGGAAGTGAAAGAGAGAATATAGTCCAAAAGGAAAATTTATTTTATTTTCCACAAAGATTTATTTATTTGAGAGAGAGAGAGAGAGAGTGAGTATGCAGAGGGTGGGGCAGAGGAAGAGAGAGAGAGAGAGAGAAAATCTTCTGCAGACTCCCCACTGTGTGTGGAGCTCAATACAGGGCCCTATTCCAACACCCTGATCAGAAACCAAGAGTCAGCTGCTTAATGGACTGAGCCACCCAGGCACCCCCAGGAAAATACATTTTAATTAAAAATAATTATACAAGTACAGTTGATGTTTGAATAACATGGGTTTGAACT